>NC_134904.1:8501015-8528515 GCF_041734735.1 Babylonia areolata | reverse complement strand
CACAGACCCCATGCACATGTATATTGGACCTGTCTACAGGGCACCAGCACAGACCCCATGTACATGTGTATTGGACCTGTCTACAGGGCACCAGCAGACCCCATGTACATGTATATTGGACCTGTCTGCCGTCCACCAGCACAGACCCCATGTACATGTATATTGGACCTGTCTGCAGGGCACCAGCACAGACCCCATGTACATGTGTATTGGACCTGTCTACAGGGCACCAGCACAGACCCCATGTACATGTGTATTGGACCTGTCTACAGGGCACCAGCACAGACCCCATGTACATGTGTATTGGACCTGTCTGCAGGGCACCAGCACAGACCCCATGTACATGTATATTGGACCTGTCTACAGGGCACCAGCACAGACCCCATGTACATGTGTATTGGACCTGTCTACAGGGCATCAGAGAACTGAGCATCTTTTGGGATCGTCGTTGGATTCTTTTCGCAACAATGATCATCGTTAATGTCCATGCACGTCCAGTCCCGTATGTTGTGCGTGTCTGTGTGTGTGACTCTGTGTCTGTGTGTGTGTGTGTGTGTGTGTGTGTGTGTGTGTGTGTGTGTGTGTGTGTGTGTGTGTGTGTGTGACTCTGTGTGTGTGTGCGGTTTTTTTGTGGTTTTTTTCCAAGGAATTCAACATCTGTGTCAGTCAGTCAGCACACTGGTTTCGCCTCACTCAAAACACAGCACTCCACACAGAAACAGCACTTTGTGAGACTTTACTGCAGCACAGCAGGTCGTGTATACTGTTCTAAAATCATCCATCACATCATGTCTTGTTCATTTCTCGCTCGTTGTTTGTAATTACATCATAGTTTTATCTCATGATTTCGTTTTGGAGCAAAGGTTACCGTCATATACACACATATATAAAAGAAGAAGAAGAAAAAAGAAAAAAAGAAAAATGGGGTCTAGGTATGTATACAGACATACACATGATACATGTGCGCGCATGCGCTCACACACACACAATCATATTACCGCATACACACACATGTTTGCAAGCAGCACACACACACACACACACACTTACATTCAAACCAACTGACAAGACAGCTATTCCCTAACCTCTTATCTTCCAAGAGACAGAAAACACCAGCTCTCACCAACCCCCTTGTGGTCAGGTGGTCAGCACTGTGGAATGGTAACCTGGAGAACACGGGATCGAGACCAATCACAGGTGATTTGTGTGTGTGTGTGTGTGTGTGTGTGTGTCAGCCCGTGGCTGATTCCTGCCCAGAACTGAGTATGCCATGGGGTGAAATGGGAAGGCTGGGGCCAAAGAATGGAGGTTCACTCACTTCACGGATCACATATCATGGGAGTACAGCCTCGTTGACACCAGGATATATCATGGAAGTACAGCCTGGTTGACACCAGGATATATCATGGAAGTACAGCCTTGTTGACACCAGGATATATCATGGGAGTACAGCCTGGTTGACGCCAGGACATATCATGGGAGTACAGCCTGGCTGACACAAGGACATATCATGGAAGTACAGCCTTGTTGACACCAGGATATATCATGGAAGTACAGCCTTGTTGACACCAGAATATATCACGGGAGTACAGCCTTATTGACGCCAGGACATATCATGGGAGTACAGCCTTGTTGACACCAGGACATATCATGGGAGTACAGCCTGGTTGACACCAGGATATATCATGGGAGTACAGCCTGGTTGACACCAGGATATATCATGGGAGTACAGCCTGGCTGACACAAGGACATATCATGGGAGTACAGCCTTGTTGACACCAGGATATATCATGGGAGTACAGCCTTGTTGACGCCAGGACATATCATGGGAGTACAGCCTGGCTGACACCAGGATATACCATGGGAGTACAGTCTGGTTGACACCAGGATATATCATGGGAGTACAGCCTGGCTGACACAAGGACACATCATGGGAGTACAGCCTGGTTGACACCAGGATATACCATGGGAGTACAGTCTTGTTGACACCAGGATATATCATGGGAGTACAATCTGGTTGACACCAGGATATATCATGGGAGTACAGCCTGGTTGACACCAGGATATATCATGGAAGTACAGCCTGGTTGACACCAGGATATACCATGGGAGTACAGTCTTGTTGACACCAGGATATATCATGGGAGTACAGCCTGGTTGACACCAGGATATATCATGGGAGTACAGCCTGGTTGACACCAGGACATATCATGGGAGTACAGCCTGGTTGACACCAGGACATATCATGGGAGTACAGCCTGGTTGACACCAGGACATATCATGGGAGTACAGTCTTGTCTTCTTGTAGTCCCCAACCTACATGGACCCCCATCGCAGCATCACCCCCATCAAAATGTAGAAAACAAAATGTTCCAAATGCTAGGGGAAAGTAAATCAAATCAAACAAACCAAACCAAACACAAACACAGAGAGAGAGAGAGAGAGAGAGAGAGAGAGAGAGAGAGCAGATCTCCGTGAACTAGGTTTTACGGCTGAACAAAAGACACCTAGTCACACCACAACCACCACACAGAGAGACTGGTCTGTTCTCTCTGTACACACCTCCAGGACGGTCTGTTCTCTCTGTACACACCTCCAGGATGGTCTGTTCTCTCTGTACACACCTCCAGGACGGTCTGTTCTCTCTGTACACACCTCCAGGATGGTCTGTTCTCTGTACACATCTCCAGGAGGATGGTCTGTTCTCTCTGTGCACACCTCCAGGATGGTCTGTTCTCTGTACACATCTCCAGGAGGATGGTCTGTTCTCTCTGTACACACCTCCAGGACGGTCTGTTCTCTCTGTACACATCTCCAGGACGGTCTGTTCTCTCTGTACACATCTCCAGGAGGACGGTCTGTTCTCTCTGTACACATCTCCAGGACGGTCTGTTCTCTCTGTACACATCTCCAGGACGGTCTGTTCTCTCTGTACACATCTCCAGGATGGTCTGTTCTCTCTGTACACACCTCCAGGACGGTCTGTTCTCTCTGTACACATCTCCAGGACGGTCTGTTCTCTGTACACATCTCCAGGACGATGGTCTGTTCTCTCTGTACACATCTCCAGGACGGTCTGTTCTCTCTGTACACACCTCCAGGACGGTCTGTTCTCTGTACACATCTCCAGGACGGTCTGTTCTCTCTGTACACATCTCCAGGACGGTCTGTTCTCTCTGTACACACCTCCAGGATGGTCTGTTCTCTCTGTACACACCTCCAGGACGGTCTGTTCTCTCTGTACACATCTCCAGGACGACAGAACGGATTCTCGGAGGAGGGGGATTTCACGTTTGATTCAACGACAGCTCTCGCAATGGCAGAACTGACAGCTAGTGTACACTTCAGAATACAGTGTCACTGGCAATCAGGAGAAAAGCAAGGGTCTCAGGTAATGTCAGATGTTGACCTCTGATGACTGGTGAGGAAACCTGGAGTAAAGTGAAACACCGTGCTGAAACACGGGGCCTTGACCTCTGATGACTGGTGAGGAAACCTGGAGTAAAGTGAAACACCGTGCTGAAACACGGGGCCTTGACCTCTGATGACTGGTGAGGAAACCTGGAGTAAAGCGAAACACCGTGCTGAAACACGGGGCCTTGATCTGATCACTGGTGACCACTGAATCAGTAGTCCAACGCCTGACTAACCCACAACGCCTCACAGAAAATAATTATGCGGTCTTACTTTTGAAATACTGCAGCTGTGCACAAGGTGAACCAGAAAAAAAAAACAAACAACCCACACCCCAAACAAACAAAACGCCAACTGAACCCAGACTGACAGGTGTGAAAACAAACTGTCCACCCCATGACCACGACAGCATGTTAACTCTCTCCATACGAACGGCGAAAGAGACGACGTTAGCAGCGTTTCACCCCAATTACCATCATCAAAATATTGCAAGCGGAAGGCTCTTATACTGAAGAGGTGAATGTTGACAAAGAATACCACAATTCTGACGACGGAAGCTAAAGGTTGGGTCATTCAGACACCCACTGGACATCCGAGGGGTCTGTGTAGAGGAGAAGAGAGGGCTGGCCGTACTGAGTGATTTAACCACGAAAAACTTCCGTTCCAACCCACACATAGGCTGAAATGGATTACCTGAGAAATCCATACCTGCTTTTTCCAATGACACCTGTCTTTCTCATGCGCTGGTCTTTGAGGAAGGTGTGTAATGTTCTTTCATGTTTCGCTGTGACACGAGTGCTGCCCATTAGCTGTACAAATCAAAGTCAGTATTTCTCTGCCCTACAGTTGTTCTAGTCAAACTCAGTATTTCTCAAAGTGGTTTAAAAACAAGGACCCACGTTAACTGAACAGACGATCAGCACAGTACTGTGAATTCCCGAATTCATAAAACTTCTCCTTGTGCAGAAAATACAAGTATCACAGCATCCATTTGTAAATGGTGAGAAAAGCATTGACACACAAAGACTTCTGTTGATCCAATTCACACAAAAAACGGAAAAAAAGATAACATACAGTTTCAGTATCAAGGCGTCAGCCCAGGAAAGCGTGCAGACTGGTCCATAAATGCTACACCTCATCTGAATTAGAGAAACCCCAAACCAAAACAAACAAACAAAAACAAAACAACAACAACAACAAAAAACCCCACACAAAACAAACAAAATAACCCATACCAACAACATACGATAGTAATCCAAAAATATACAATAGTAATGGAAGTATTTGGAATCAAATCAACAACTAAGGGAAAAGGTAAGGGAGAGGGGTCGGGTGTGAGGGGTGGGGGGAAAATCACTGACAGAAAGTGGAGAGGAGGAGGAGGAGGTGGTTTAACAGAGAGTGGAGAGAAGGAGGAGGAGGAGGTGGTGGTTTAACAGACAGTGGAGAGGAGGAGGAGGAGGAGGTGGTGGTTTAACAGACAGTGGAGAGAGGAGGAGAGGAGGTGGTGGTTTAACAGAGAGTGGAGAGGAGGAGGAGGTGGTGGTTTAACAGAGAGTGGAGAGGAGGAGGAGGTTTAACAGAGAGTGGAGAGGAGGAGGAGGAGGAGGTGGTGGTTTAACAGAGAGTGGAGAGGAGGAGGAGGAGGTGGTTTAACAGAGAGTGGAGAGGAGGAGGAGGAGGTTTAACAGAGAGTGGAGAGGAGGAGGAGGAGGAGGTTTAACAGAGAGTGGAGAGGAGGAGGAAGTTTAACAGAGAGTGGAGAACAGAGAGTGGAGAGGAGGAGGAGGAGGAGGTGGTTTAACAGAGAGTGGAGAGGAGGAGGAGGAGGTTTAACAGAGAGTGGAGAGGAGGAGGAGGAGGTGGTGGTTTAACAGAGAGTGGAGAGGAGGAGGAGGAGGAGGTTTAACAGAGAGTGGAGAGGAGGAGGAGGAGGAGAAGGAGGTGGTTAAACAGAGAGTGGACAGCAACCAGGGCAGACAACTCAACACAAAAAAAGGCAATGGCAGACACACGGCAAGCGACGCTTCGCACAATGCAGTGTATCTGATCAATTGCAGGTTCCATTCTGTAGCTCAGGAAAATAAACATGGCTTTGTTATATTCTTAACTCTCTCCATACGAACGGCGAAAGAGACGACGTTAACAGCGTTTCACCCCAATTACAATCATCAAAATATTGCAAGCGGACGGCTCTTATACTGAAGAGGTGAATGTTGACAAAGAATACCACGATTCTGACGACGGAAGCTAAAGGTTGGGTCATTCAGACACCCACTGGACATCCGAGGGGTCTGTGTAGAGGAGAAGAGGGGACTGGCCGTACTGAGTGAGTTAATTTGACACTCCCGTGTCATTCAGCACATGAGGAGGAAGGTGGCAGAATGGTTAAGACGCTCAGCTGCCAATACAGAGAGTCCGTGAGGGTGTGGGTTCGAATCCCGCTCTCGCCCTTTCTCCTAAGTTTGACTGGAAAATCAAACTGAGCGTCTAGTCTTTCGGATGAGACGATAAACCGAGGTCCCGTGTGCAGCACGCACTTGGCGCACTGAAAAAGAACCCATGGCAACGAGAGTGTTGTCCTCTGGCGAAATTACGTAAAATGAAATCCACTTTCATAGGTACACAAATATGTAAGCATGCACTCAAGGCCTGACTAAGCGCGTTGGGTTATGCTGCTGGTCAGGCATCTGCTCAACAGATGTGGTGTAGCGTGTATGGATTTGTCCGAACGCAGTGACGCCTCCTTGAGAAAGTGAAACTGAAACTCAGCACATGAGGCAGTCAAAGTCGCTCCACAGTTCATGGTCCTCAGCCCAGCTTGCTGGTTGTCACCCCATGAGCTGAGCTGAGGTCTAACTGTACATCTGTATTAACACATCTGACAATGGATTCTTGTAACCTCCTTTTTCCTGGAAGTTTGATTTTTTGTGTGTTGTGATCGAGAACGCCCCCCCAACCTTCATCCCATGATCTGTGGCAATGAATCAAGTTTCCTGACCTCATCCTGTGACTCGTATAGCAATCAACCAAGTCATGTCAAATACAGCTCAGCTGTGACAACTGTTTATACCTATGGGTATCAACAAAAAAAAGAAAAAAAAAGAAAAAAAAAAAGAAAAAAAAAAGAAAGAAAGGTGGACCTGCCCACGTGGAAAACAACACTATTTTTCTACTATGTACATGATGGCCAGCCAACACTGTTGTACAACTATGTACATTACAGCCAAACATGCAGAAAACAACACTGTTGTACAACTGTATAAAGAACAGCCAGCCATGTATAATACGATAATGTTGTACAACTATGTACATTACAGCCAGCCATGTGGAAAACAACACTGTTGTACAACTGTATAAAGAACAGCCAGCCATGTATAATACAACACTGTTGTACAACTATGTACATTACAGCCAGCCATGTGGAAAACAACACTGTTGTACAACTGTATAAAGAACAGCCAGCCATGTATAATACAACACTGTTGTACAACTATGTACATTACAGCCAGCCATGTGGAAAACAACACTGTTGTACAACTGTATAAAGAACAGCCAGCCATGTGGAAAACAACACTGTTGTACAACTGTATAAAGAACAGCCAGCCATGTGGAAAACAACACTGTTGTACAACTATGTACATTACACCCAGCCATGTGGAAAACAACACTGTTGTACAACTATGTACATTACACCCAGCCACGTGGAAAACAACACTGTTGTACAACTATGTACATTACAGCCAAAAATGCAGAAAACAACACTGTTGTACAACTGTATAAAGAACAGCCAGCCATGTGGAAAACAACACTGTTGTACAACTGTATAAAGAACAACCAGCCATGTATAATACAACACTGTTGTACAACTATGTACATTACACCCAGCCACGTGGAAAACAACACTGTTGTACAACTATGTACATTACAGCCAGCCATGTGGAAAACAACACTGTTGTACAACTGTATAAAGAACAGCCAGCCATGTGGAAAACAACACTGTTGTACAACTGTATAAAGAACAACCAGCCATGTATAATACAACACTGTTGTACAACTATGTACATTACAGCCAGACATGTGGAAAACAACACTGTTGTACAACTATGTACATTACAGCCAGCCACGTGGAAAACAACACTGTTGTACAACTATGTACATTACAGCCAAAAATGCAGAAAACAACACTGTTGTACAACTGTATAAAGAACAGCCAGCCATGTGGAAAACAACACTGTTGTACAACTGTATAAAGAACAACCAGCCATGTATAATACAACACTGTTGTACAACTATGTACATTACAGCCAGCCATGTGGAAAACAACACTGTTGTACAACTGTATAAAGAACAGCCAGCCATGTGGAAAACAACACTGTTGTACAACTGTATAAAGAACAGCCAGCCATGTGGAAAACAACACTGTTGTACAACTGTATAAAGAACAGCCAGCCATGTGGAAAACAACACAGTTGTACAACTGTATAAAGAACAGCCAGCCATGTATAATACAACACTGTTGTACAACTATGTACATTACAGCCAGCCATGTGGAAAACAACACTGTTGTACAACTGTATAAAGAACAGCCAGCCATGTGGAAAACAACACTGTTGTACAACTGTATAAAGAACAGCCAGCCATGTATAATACAACACTGTTGTACAACTATGTACATTACAGCCAGCCTTGTGGAAAACAACACTGTTGTACAACTGTATAAAGAACAGCCAGCCATGTCTAATACAACACTGTTGTACAACTATGTACATTACAGCCAGCCTTGTGGAAAACAACACTGTTGTACAACTGTATAAAGAACAGCCAGCCATGTATAATACAACACTGTTGTACAACTATGTACATTACAGCCAGCCTTGTGGAAAACAACACTGTTGTACAACTGTATAAAGAACAGCCAGCCATGTCTAATACAACACTGTTGTACAACTATGTACATTACAGCCAGCCTTGTGGAAAACAACACTGTTGTACAACTATGTACATTACACCCAGCCACGTGGAAAACAACACTGTTGTACAACTATGTACATTACAGCCAAAAATGCAGAAAACAACACTGTTGTACAACTGTATAAAGAACAACCAGCCATGTATAATACAACACTGTTGTACAACTGTATAAAGAACAGCCAGCCATGTGGAAAACAACACTGTTGTACAACTATGTACATTACACCCAGCCACGTGGAAAACAACACTGTTGTACAACTGTATAAAGAACAACCAGCCATGTATAATACAACACTGTTGTACAACTATGTACATTACAGCCAGCCATGTGGAAAACAACACTGTTGTACAACTGTATAAAGAACAGCCAGCCATGTCTAATACAACACTGTTGTACAACTATGTACATTACAGCCACACATCAGCACAGTCATCACCTGTGATAAAAAAGCAAACTTGTATCAGACTACACTACTGCTAACAGATAAAGATGCTGTACGTCCACGACACTCAGATCCATATTATATTAAAATAAAAATCAATAAATGACCGATGGTCCATGAATAAACTGGTCTGAGATCACTAACAAGTGATAACAAGGTAAGAAAACCATCAGCAATGTTATCATCAATAATCCACAGTGTGTGTGTGTGTGTGTGTGTGTGTGTGTGTGTGTGTATATATATATATATATATATATATATATATATATATATGATTAATAATCCCTCCATAAATCAAGATGTAATATATCATCTATACTGCACAATACAAAGTTATATACATGATTGATAACCCCTCCATAATTAAAAATGTTACATGTCATCAATAATCCACAATACAAAGTTATATATATCTATATATGATTAACTCTTTCCATACGAACGGCGAAAGAGACAACGTTAACAGCGTTTCACCCCAGTTACCATCATCAAAATATTGCAAGTGGAAGGCTCTTATACTGAAGAGGTGAATGTTGACAAAGAATACCACAATTCTGACGACGGAAGCTAAAGGTTGGGTCATTCAGACACCCACTGGACATCCGAGGGGTCTGTGTAGAGGAGAAGAGAGGGCTGGCCGTACTGAGTGAGTTAATAATCCCTCAATAAATCAAGATGTTATCTCTCATCAACACTGCACTCTACACTGGCCGCTGTGTCAAAACGCTGATCACTGGGAGGCAAGGGTTTCAGTCCCCATCACAGTGGGGGTTTTCTGACCCTGAGCCCCCCCCCCCCCCCGCTGTGTGTGCTGACTGCTCAATATGACCACACAGTGTGCTGTCAGCTCAATGGGACCACACAGTGTGCTGTCTGCTCAATAGGACCACTGGGACCATGCTGTCTGCTCAATAGGACCACACAGTGTGCTGTCTGCTCAATAGGACCACACAGTGTGCTGTCTGCTCAATAGGACCACACAGTGTGCTGTCTGCTCAATAGGACCACACAGTGTGCTGTCCGCTCAATAGGACCACACAGTGTGTTGTCAGCTCAATGGGGCCACTGGGACCATGCTGTCTGCTCAATATGACCACACAGTGTGCTGTCCGCTCAATGGGACCACTGGGACCATGCTGTCTGCTCAATAGGACCACAGGGTGTGCTGACTGCTCAATGGGACCACACAGTGTGCTGTCCGCTCAATGGGACCACTGGGACCATGCTGTCCACTCAATGGGACCACACAGTGTGCTGTCAGCTCAATGGGACCACACAGTGTGCTGTCCGCTCAATGGGACCACACAGTGTGCTGTCAGCTCAATGGGGCCACTGGGACGATGCTGTCTGCTCAATATGACCACACAGTGTGCTGTCCACTCAATGGGACCATGCTGTCTGCTCACCACAGGGTGTGCTGACTGCTCAATGGGACCACACAGTGGGCTGTCCGCTCAATGGGACCATGCTGTCTGCTCACCACAGGGTGTGCTGCCTGCTCAATGGGACCACACAGTGGGCTGTCCGCTCAATGGGACCACACAGTGTGCTGTCCGCCCAATGGGACCACACAGGGACCACTGGAACTACACAGTCGTGGGTCATCCCTTTCACGATGTGTCTTTAGGAGTGTTGCTCAAATTTCCTGACCAACACTGCAGGTGTCTTTACCTCTCAGCCTGGTCGACACCGGGATGTATCATGGGAGTACAGCCTTGTCAAGTTGTCGTCACAAACCTGAACGGACCCCCACGCCAGCATTGTCATCACCCTTTTCATCATTCATCATCATCATCGAAATACTGCAAACAAAATGTCCCTTAAAAAAAAAAAAGAAAGAAAGAAAAAAAAAGTACAATACAATCTTAGTGTATCACCAATATAATAAGACACAATACAGACTTTTATCAGATCATTATCACCAACATTGATTACAAATAAGATGGGTTTTTGTTGTTGTTGTTGTTGTTGTTCATATCATGTACAATTAGCAACCGTGATCAGAGATTTAAAATTTTTTTGTTCATATCATGTACAATTATCAACCGTGATCAGAGATTTAAATTTTTTTTGTTCATATCATGTACAATTAACAACCATGATCATAGATAAAAAAAACAAAAACAAACAAACCAACTAATCAATAAAGCAGACTGATGCTCACTCCTCCAAGACAGTGAGCTCAGTGCATTTACATGAAAAGTTAAACATACATACATGCATTTAAGAAAATATACCACACACAAACAAGCATATGCAAGGTGGCCGCATGGGGGTTAACGACACTGAAACACCATGAGGAAAGAAAAAAAGTTTTAAAATCAGTGTCTTATCTTCTTTTTTCTGCGCCTTTTTGATTTTGTCTGATGTCAAACTCCACATTCACACTTCAATGCACCTTTCAATTGGACACACACACACACACACACACACACAAATCCAAAAACAAACAAACAAACAAAAACACCGTTGTCAAATAGTGAAGGGAAACGTCAGTCAGTGTACGAGCCAGCCTTCACAGGTCAGCCCTCACCTGACATCACTGATGTGTCCTTCAGGAAAGGCATGTTGCTCCCATTTCCCTCACACACACCACCCAGGTGTAAATGGGTACCTGACTTTGGTCAGGGTAGGTGAAAGCAGCTTACACCACCCAGGTGTGTAGGGAAGGTGAAAGCAGCTTACACCACCCAGGTGTGTTAGGGAAGGTGAAAGCAGCTCACACCACCCAGGTGTATAGGGAAGGTGAAAGCAGCTCACACCACCCAGGTGTATAGGGAAGGTGAAAGCAGCTCACACCACCCAGGTGTGTAGCGAAGGTGAAAGCAGCTTACACCACCCAGGTGTGTGGGGAAGGTGAAAGCAGCTCACACCACCCAGGTGTGTAGGGAAGGTGAAAGCAGCTCACACCACCCAGGTGTGTGGGGACAGTGAAAGCAGCTCACACCACCCAGGTGTGTAGGGAAGGTGAAAGCAGCTCACACCACCCAGGTGTGTAGGGAAGGTGAAAGCAGCTCACACCACCCAGGTGTGTAGGGAAGGTGAAAGCAGCTCACACCACCCAGGTGTGTGGGGAAGGTGAAAGCAGCTCACAACACCCAGGTGTGTGGGGACAGTGAAAGCAGCTCACACCACCCAGGTGTGTAGGGAAAGTGAAAGCAGCTCACACCACCCAGGTGTGTGGGGAAGGTGAAAGCAGCTCACACCACCCAGGTGTGTAGGGAAGGTGAAAGCAGCTCACACCACCCAGGTGTGTGGGGAAGGTGAAAGCAGCTCACACCACCCAGGTGTGTGGGGAAGGTGAAAGCAGCTAACACCACCCAGGTGTGTGGGGAAGGTGAAAGCAGCTCACACCACCCAGGTGTGTAGGGAAAGTGAAAGCAGCTCACACCACCCAGGTGTGTGGGGAAGGTGAAAGCAGCTCACACCACCCAGGTGTGTAGGGAAGGTGAAAGCAGCTCACACCACCCAGGTGTGTGGGGAAGGTGAAAGCAGCTCACACCACCCAGGTGTGTGGGAAGGTGAAAGCAGCTCACACCACCCAGGTGTGTGGGGAAGGTGAAAGCAGCTCACACCACCCAGGTGTGTAGGGAAGGTGAAAGCAGCTCACACCACCCAGGTGTGTGGGGAAGGTGAAAGCAGCTCACACCACCCAGGTGTGTGGGAAAGGTGAAAGCAGCTCACACCACCCAGGTGTGTGGGAAAGGTGAAAGCAGCTCACACCACTCAGGAGTGAATGGTACCTGGCCTTGGTCGGGAAAGGTGAAAGCAGCCAAAAAAAGAGAATAGTGGAGGGGTCAGGAGGTCATGGGGTCCTTGGGTCAGGGTGAAGGTCTGTTGACCAGACTGTGCTGAAAGATGCTGACGTAGGCAGGAGAGGAGTGAAGGAAGGGGTCAATAGGTCAGGAGGTCAGGGGGTTAGGGGTCAGAGTGACGGTCTGTTGATCAGACAACGCTAATGCAGGAAGGAGAGGGGTGAAGGGAGGGGTCAGGAGGTCAGTGGATCAGGGGGTCAGGAGTCATGTGTGTGAATGTCAGGTCAGGGAGTCAGTGGGTCAGGTCAGGAGGTCAGGGGGTCAGTGTGAAGGTCTGTTGACCAGACAGCGCTGAACGACGCTGACGTAGGCGGCCTCTTCCTGCTGCAGACTGTGGTGACGGGCCACGTACTGCGCTGCCTCCACCACCATCCTCCCCCTCCTCTCCGCGTCACTCATCAGGGCACTCGCCTTCTCCCGGAACTCCTGGCGGCGGGAGGGAGAGGCAAAAACAAACAAACAAACAAAAAAAACAACACAAAGATAAGGAATAGAAGTCTTCATAGGTGTCATGAATGGAAAAATCGGTTTGCATGTAAAAAAAAATACCCCCTCCCCTCCCCCCACCTGCCCCTGCCCCCCCACCCCCACCCCCCCCGGCCCACTCTCCATCCCCTGAAAAGAACAACAACAACAAAACCAAAAAAAAATACATTAATAAAAAGAAGAAACTCTGTCTGTGTATCAGTAATCCCAACCCCCTCAAAAAAAAAAAAAAAAAAAGGGAAAAAGAAAACCCAAAACAACAGAAAATAAAGAAAAGAAATGAAAATCTGTATGTCCGTAAAAAAAAACACAACAACAGAAGATAAAGAAAACTGAAAACCTGTATGTCCGTAAAAAAAACAACATTAAAAAAACAACAGAAAATAAAGAAAAGAGGCTTTACAAGGTATAACAATTGAAAACCTGTGTACATGTAAGTATTAAAAAACAACAACAACAAAAAAAAACCAGCCTCCCCTTCACACCCCCACCCCCCAAAAAAAAAAACAACCAAACAAACAAACAAAAAAAAAACACCGAAAAAAAACAAAAACCAACAGAAGACAAAGAAAAGCAGCTTTCATAGGTTGCTATGACTGAACATCTCATGAGCTGTGTGTATTGTTTCTGTTGTGCATGTCAAGGGGAAGTGTTAATGAAGTAATAATAACAATAATAATAACAATAATAATAATGATAATAATAATAATAATAATAATAACAATAATATCAACATCAATGTGCATTTACCCTGTGCCTCAAAACGCATCTAACAACACATGAAATGTGTAAACCCCCCTCCCGTCTACACACACACCATTCTTCCAGGTGCACACACAAACTGAAACACACACCATACACATATGTGCACGCACATGCACATAAACACACACACACTCACCATACTCACATATGTGCACACACACACACACACACACACACACACACACACACACACACACACACATGCAGAGACTGACCTGGGGAGAATCGAACAGAAGCCCTGTGCGACCATCCTCAACGATGGCCCTGTTTCCCGGAATGTCCCGTGCCAGCACAGGTGTGTTCAGCTGCATCGCCTGACAGCAAGCACCACGCACGTGAAATATTCATTTGACATAAAACACGTTTCTCCTGCTTCTCCTTCGTCTTCATTAACCCTTTCTCCTTCTCTTTCTTCTTCCTCAACTCCTTCTCCTTCTCTTTCTTCTTCCTTAACTCCTTCTTCTTCCTTAACTCCTTCTCCTTCTTTTTCTTCTTCCTTAACTCCTCCTTCTTCCTTAACTCCTTCTCCTTCTTTTTCTTCTTCCTTAACTCCTTCTCCTTCTTCTTCCTCAACTCCTTCTCCTTCTCTTTCTTCTTCCTTAACTCCTTCTCCTTCTCTCTCTTCTTCCTTATCTCCTTCTCCTTCCTTAACTCCTTCTTCTTCCTTAACTCCTCCTTCTTCCTTAACTCCTTCTCCTTCTCTCTCTTCTTCCTTAACTCCTTCTCCTTCTCTCCTTTTTCTTCTTCCTTAATTCCTTCTCCTTCTCTCTCTTCTTCCTTAACTCCTTCTCCTTCTCTCTTCTCTTTCTTCTTCCTTAACTCATTCTCCTTCTCTTTCTTCTTCCTTAACTCATTCTCCTTCTCTTTCTTCTTCCTTAACTCATTCTCCTTCTTCTCTTTCTTCTTCCTTAACTCATTCTCCTTCTTCTTTTTCTTCTTCCTTAACTCCTTCTTCTTCTTCTCTTTCTTCTCCCTTGACGCCTCTTTCTTTTTCCTTAACACCTTCTCCTTCTCTTTCTTCTTCCTTAATTCCTTCTCCTTCTCTTTCTTCTTCCTCAACTCCTTCTCCTTCTTCTCTTTCTTCTTCCTTAACTCCTTCTCTCTTCTCCTTCCTCAACTGCTTCTCCTTCATCTTCTCTTTCTTCTTCCTTAACTCCTTCTTCTTCTCTTTCTTCTTCCTTAACTCCTTCTCTTTCTTCTTCCTTAACTCCTTCTCCTTCCTTAACTCTTTCTCTCTTCTCTTTCTTCTTCCTTAACTCCTCTCTTCTCTTTCTTCTTCCTTAACTCCTTCTCTCTTCTCTTTCTTCTTCCTTAACTCCCTCTTTTTTTTAATCGTTGAAAAGTGCTCTGTATCAAATGTGATATATAAAATAAGCAGTGGAGAAAAAGAAAAGAAAAAGAAAAAAGAAAAAAAGAAAAAAGGTATGCGAGCGGGACTGAACCACGCATGGTTAGTTCCGAAGCAAGCAGACTAATCCCCACTGCTGTGGCAAATCTGACGTCAAATGACTAAATGACGTTTTCTTCTTCATGCGATAAATAGATGTGATTGTATGGACGTAACTCACTCAGTACGGCCAGTCCTCTCTTCTCCTCTACACAGACCCCTCGGATGTCCAGTGGGTGTCTGAATGACCCTACCTTTAGCTTCCGTCGTCAGAATTGTGGTATTCTTTGTCAACATTCACCTCTTCAGTATAAGAGCCTTCCGCTTGCAATATTTTGATGATGGTAATTGGGGTGAAACGCTGTTAACGTCGTCTCTTTCGCCGTTCGTATGGAAAGAGTTAAATCATGTTTTTTGTGTGTTTTATTATTATTTTATTTCGGCGGTAAAGGAGACTATGGTATCCCTTCAAGCACAAAGCAACACGTTAGATCTCTAGATCTGCACGAACCAGTGGAGGCCTACAACGAGCTGAAAGAGACGATCGATTCAATTCTTCTTTTATGTTCATTCAAGTTAATTCAGTGTCCGCTTTAGATTATTTATATGCAGTAAACATGTCGATGGTGTATTTAGTATTATTATATGTGTTCTGTCCAGAATTTGTATTTCTTTTCCTTTTAATTGTGAACAAGAAAAACGAGGTCATGTCTTTGAATACAACCTACCTGCTAGTTGGCCTAACTTGGTAGAAAGCAACTTTTAGAATCTTAGGATTTTGGAGCAAACCTCAATGAAATAAACCGTTAATGATTAAAAAAAAAAAAACCCAGCTTAATTTGGGAGACTTACAACTTGTTATTGGTATGACTGTGAAGATTTTTTTTCATACTATGTTTAAGTCAAATTTGGTATTAGCAGACAAAGTATTTCCAGAGAAAATGGCAATGTTAAAGTTTACCATGGACACACACATACATACACACACACACACACACACACACAAGAACACAGACAACCGAACACCGGGTTAAAAAATAGACTCAATTTGTTCACACAAGTGAGTAAAAAAAAAAAAAACAAAAAAAAACCACCCTGTCCCATCTGTTGGGGCAGAAAAGAAAAGAGAAGACACAGCACCATACCTCCAGGATGGCCAGGGCCATCCCTTCGCTCTCCGAGGAGTTGACCAGAGCAAAGCTCTGTGTGACGGCCGCGTGGGTCTCCTCAAACGTCAGGCCGGGGATGTGGACCACACCCTCACTCCTGTCACACACACACACACCACACTGTCAGTATCACTTCTGCTCCACACACACACACACACACACCACACTGTATCACTTCTGTTCCAGAGACACACACACACACACACACACACGCACCACTGTCAGTATCACTTCTGTTCCACACACACACACACACAAACATGCACATGAAAACACACACACACACACATACACACCCACACATAGATGCACATGAACACACACACACATACACACACCACAATGTCAATAACAATACAATCTTATCACTGGCACTAGCCTTGTTCATCAACAAATGGAAATGAAAAATAGTCAACACTGTTCTCCTTTTTGTCCCCCCCCCCCCCGGCATCCCCCCCTCCCCCCTAGTATTGTATGTTTGCCTTGTTTTCCTTGTCCTTTTTTTCTTTAGACGTATCAAAATGAAATTGAGAAAAAATCTTTTACGTACAGTCTAAAACCAACAAACTGTAAAACAACACATCACACGTGGCAGGGCTTCTGTTCAGTTCAACATCTTGGGGGGTTCCTGGGAATCCAGCATCTTTCTTAAGGGGTCCAGACGACCTTCACATGGTCACTTTGATGCTGCATTGCTTTTCTGCCATACTCATCAAGGTTTCTGCACCAAGCAGTAAAGGGAAACAACTCTCTTGCATCAGAAAGAAAAAGCTACCATCCAACATTTTCACTCTCTGTTTTGTCCTTTTGTTTCTTTGTTCTGTAAGTTTTCAGAACGTCCCAGGGCCCTGATAAATCAATATTCAGTGTGGCCTTTCCATGTCCAAAGTGTCAGGGACGCATATTTCTGTGTTATCTGAAACTCTGTTTGTGAAAGAGCTCTTCTACTTCTGCGTTCACTCGTATGCACACGAGTGGGCTTTTACATGTATGACTGTTTTTACCCCGCCATGTAGGCAGCCATACTCCGTTTTCAGGGGTGTGCATGCTGGGTATGTTCTTGTTTCCATAACCCACCGAATGCTGACATGGATTACAGGATCTTTAACGTGCATATTTGATCTTCTGCTTGCATATACACACGAAGGGGGTTCAGGCACTAGCAGGTCTGCACATATGTTGACCTGGGAGATCGTAAAAATCTCCACCCTTTACCCACCAGGCGCCGTCACCGTGATTCGAACCCGGGACCCTCAGATTGACAGTCCAATGCTTTAACCACTCGGCTATTGCGCCCGTCTGTGAAAGAGATGATCGAACTGACAGCTATGCTGGCTACAAGACAGAAAACCGGTGAAGTCTGACATCTACTACTGGCTAAACAACATCAACAACAACAGCAAAAAAACCCACAAAAACATGATGAAGGCTGCTCACCTTTCAACAGCCGGTAAGAACTCCTTCCTGTAGTACTGCTCATCTGACTGTCAACAGTAAACATAGATATGTACTGCAACTAGGAAGAGTTGCATCCCTTAACAACTTCCACCACATCCTAGTTTTGTTACACTATGTACTGTTGAACATCTGATAATAATAATGATAATACTAATAACAAAATGTAGGCTTATACAGTACAGTACCCCCATCTCAGATGAGGCTCACCACGACTGACAATAAGATATACAAGTTTAAGACTAAGTGTCATAAAGTATGTTCAAAGTCAACACTGTTTTACATGACATTGGCTAAAAAGTACATATGTAAGACTAAATGACAAAAACAAAGAATTAATTTTTTTTTTTTTTAAATCAACACAGGCACCATCACAGTCTCAAATCACACAGGAGCAAATCACAGCAAAACAAAGCACGTCACAGTCACCATTGTCAAAAATAAACACCAGGGAACCAGGTATCACGAAAAACACACCAAAATCATCACAGACGCATACAGATCAACAAAGAGCACATCCAGTAACAAAAATCACAGCAAGCATATGCAGATGAAAACATTTCAGTGAGAAAAGTACAGTTTGAAAAGATATGTTTTGAGTGCTCTCTTGAATGTGGGTGTAACGGAGGTGTGAGGGCAGTGAATTCCATTGGTTAGGTGCAACAAAAGAAAAGGAACGTTCACCTTAAGTTTTTGTACGAATCCCTGTTTCTTTACGCTATGTACTATGGAACATCTGATACATCCCAGTTTCTTTACGCTGTGTACTGTTAAACATCTGATACATCCCAGTTTCTTTACGCTATGTACTGTTAAACATCTGATACATCCCAGTTTCTTTACACTATGTACTGTTAAACATCTGATACATCCCAGTTTCTTTACGCTATGTACTGTGGAACATCTGATACATCCCAGTTTCTTTACACTATGTACTGTTAAACATCTGATACATCCCAGTTTCTTTACGCTATGTACTGTGGAACATCTGATACATCCCAGTTTCTTTACACTATGTACTGTTAAACATCTGATACATCCCAGTTTCTTTACACTGTGTACTGTGGATCATTTGATACATCCCAGTTTCTTTACACTGTGTACTGTGGAACATCTGATACATCCCAGTTTCTTTACACTATGTACTGTTCAACATCTGATACATCCCAGTTTCTTGATGCTATGTACTGTTGAACATCTGATACATCCCAGTTTCTTTACACTATGTACTGTTGAACATCTGATACATCCCAGTTTCTTTACACTATGTACTGTGGAACATCTGATACATCCCAGTTTCTTTACACTATGTACTGTGGAACATCTGATACATCCCAGTTTCTTTACACTATGTACTGTTGAACATCTGATACATCCCAGTTTCTTTACACTATGTACTGTTAAACATCTGATACATCCCAGTTTCTTGATGCTATGTACTGTTGAACATCTGATACATCCCAGTTTCTTTACACTATGTACTGTTAAACATCTGATACATCCCAGTTTCTTGATGCTATGTACTGTTGAACATCTGATACATCCCAGTTTCTTTACGCTAAGTACTGTGGAACATATGTTTTGTTACACTACGCACCATTGAACATGTATCAGATAAACCTTGTTTCATCTGTTAATGGGCAACAACTTCCCAGTCTGGTGCACCATGCTTCACACAATGTCTGAGGAGGGATTACCTCCCTTCCATTCCGTTTGTTCTCTCTTCAGCACATCAGAATGTGTGTGGAGCATGACAGTGGAGGAAAACAAGTAACCAAAACCTTCTGTTATTTCAAAATAACTTTGCAAAGAGTAATATATATATATATCATATGTTACTATCTATCAAATGATCAATCGATCTGTAGACACCAATTTTGGCACACTTGCTGCCTGATTGACTTAACAGATTTCAACCACGTGTAAGCAGCTCACTTTTACCCCTGAACACAGAATAACTTATGACGTCCCAAAGACAGAAGATCATTTCTGGTGCACAACGTGACACAGTTATCTGACACATGCAGTCTTTCAACCTCCTTGGGACAGTGTTCACCCAGTAACAAAAAAAGAAAGAGAAGTATTCATCAAGAGCTGAATCTGGTGCAGTGACAGATTGAAAGCGCTTTCACCCACATCTTTCACATGCAAATTTACAATCATTATTTATTTATGGTGCACCCAAACTGGGAAATTGTTGCCCATTAATTTGCAAATAGTAATATATATATATCATATGTTACTATCCATCAAATTATTATTTATTTATTTATTTACTTATGTACGCTTATGTATTATTTATTCGCCTTTTTTTTTTCTCAAGGCCTGACTAAGCACGTTGGGTTACGCTGCTGGTCAGGCATCTGCTCGGCAGATGTGGTGTAGCGTATATGGATTTGTCCGAACGCAGTGACGCCTCTTTGCCTTGAGCTACTGAAACTGAAACTGAAACTTCCACATGGCATACATCACTCTGAGCTACAGTGAAAAAAGACAACACTCACTTCTTCTTCTTCTTCTTCTGCGTTCGTCGGATGGAAAAGGGAAGGGGAGGGGAGGGGAGGGAGGAGGAGGAGGTGTAGAAAGAGGGGAGGTTCTAAGGCTTGACTTGAAAGAGCTGAGTGCAGGGACTTGACAAAAGGGGAAAGAGGGGGTGAGAGTTCCAAGTGTCAGGTCCGTGGGGATTCAAAGGAGAGAGAGAGGCGGACCAACTGTGGAGTGGTTTGACTTTGGGAAGACAGAAGCAGAGTGGGTCTGAAGCTGAACTTTTGAGAGCCAGATTGAGTTTCAGTTTCAGTTTCAGTAGCTCAAGGAGGCGTCACTGCCAAGCAGATGCCTGACCAGCAACGTAACCCAACGCGCTTTGTCAGGCCTTGAGAAAAAAATAAAATAAAATAAAAATAAAATAAAATAATAATAAAATAATAACAATAGATAAATACATAAAAAAAGAAGAACTACTACTAATAATAATATGTATAAGGCGCAAAAACTTGATGAAGTCAACCATAGGCGTACAAAAAAATAAATGAATAAAATAAAATAAAATAATAAATAAATAAATAATAATAATATAACAAATAAAATAATAATAATAAATAAATAATAATAATAATATGATGATGAAGATGTGAGCAGAGATGAAGGCAGTCACCAAGACAGGATGGGGCAGATTTTTTTTAAACATTTATGACAGAGTTGATCTTGTTCTTTATTCTGTGTGATACAGTTATCAGAGACAGAGCTGATTGTTCTTTATTCTGTGTGATACAGGGACCCAAAGGAGAGACTGTAAGAGAGGAGTGGTGTGCTTTGATCTTTTCTTTCTGAAAACTGAACACAGGTAAATGACCAACAGGACTTACCACACAGGACTTAGCACAGGTAAATGACCAACAGGACTTACCACAGGTCCCAAAATGACCAACACGACTTACCACAGGTCCCAAAATGATCGACAGGACTCACCACAAGTAAATGACCAACTTGACTTACCACAGGTCCCAAAATGACCAACAGGACTTACCACAGGTAAATGACCAACAGGACTTACCACAGGTAAATAACCAACAGGACTTACCACAGGTCCTAAAATGACCAACAGGACTTACCACAGGTCCCAAAATGACCAACAGGACTTACCACAGGTAAATGACCAACAGGACTTACCACAGGTCCCAAAATGACCAACAGGACTTACCACAGGTCCCAAAATGACCAACAGGACTTACCACAGGTAAATGACCAACAGGACTTACCACAGGTCCCAAAATGACCAACAGGACTTACCACAGGTCCCAAAATGACCAACAGGACTTACCACAGGTCCCAAAATGATCGACAGGACTTACCATAGGTAAATGACCAACAGGACTTACCACAGGTCCCAAAATGACCAACAGGACTGACCACAGGTAAATGACCAACAGGACTTACCAGAGGTAAATGACCAACAGGACTTACCACAGGTGCTAAAATGACCAACAGGACTTACCACAGGTAAATGACCAACAGGACTTACCACAGGTGCTAAACCAAATAACCAACAGGACTTACCACAGGTCCCAAAATGACCAAGAGGACTTTGTCGCAGGTCTGATGCCACTCTGAAACAAAAATGAAACTGAATTTTATTTAACCAGGGGAATGAGATAAACAGTCATCATGCTGTTTCTCCACCTAGCGCTGGGGCATGAAAATACGACATCAAATCAAGCTCTGGATCGAAAAAAAAAAAAAAGGATGCATAAATGGACCACTACCAGGATCACACACACACACACACACACACACACAACACACCACAACACGCACACACACACACACACACCACAACACACCCACCCACACACACACCCACCCAACACACACACACACACACACACACATACACAGAGAGAGACATTCTCGCAAAAACGAATAAACCAATTAACATGTCATAAAAGAGAAAATAAAAAGATTCTGCCCATGACAAGTGGGGGTGGGGGGGATATACAAAGCACATAGCAATGACTGACAATACATGGATGTCAGGTGAAGGTGGGGGTGATATACAAAGCACATAGCAATGACTGACAATACATGGATGTCAGGTGAAGGTGGGGGTGATATACAAAGCACATAGCAATGACTGACAATACATGGATGTCAGGTGAAGGTGGGGGGGGGATATACAAAGCACATAGCAATGACTGACAATACATGGATGTCAGGTGAAGGTGAGGGGATATACAAAGCACATAGCAATGACTGACAGTACGTGGATGTCAGGTAGGGGGGATATACAAAGCACATAGCAATGACTGACAATACATGGATGTCAGGTAGGGGGGATATACAAAGCACACAGCAATGAACGAAAATGCATGGATGTCAGGTGAAGGTGGGGGGATATACGAAGCACATAGCAATGACTGACAATACATGGATGTCAGGTGAGGGGTGGGGGGGGGATATACAAAGCACATAGCAATGACTGACAATACATGGATGTCAGGTGAGGGGGATATACAAAGCACATAGCAATGACTGACAATACATGGATGTCAGGTGAGGGTGGGGGGGATATACAAAGCACATAGCAATGACTGACAATACATGGATGTCAGGTGAGGGGGGGGGGATATACAAAGCACATAGCAATGACTGACAATACATGGATGTCAGGTGAGGGGGATATACAAAGCACATAGCAATGACTGACAATACATGGATGTCAGGTGAATGTGGGGGGATATACAAAGCACATAGCAATGACTGACAATACATGGATGTCAGGTGAAGGTGGGGGGATATACAAAGCACATAGCAATGACTGACAATACATGGATGTCAGGTGAGGGGGGGGTATACAAAGCACATAGCAATGACTGACAATACATGGATGTCAGGTGAGGGGTGGGGGTATACAAAGCACATAGCAATGACTGACAATACATGGATGTCAGGTGAGGGGGGGGTATACAAAGCACATAGCAATGACTGACAATACATGGATGTCAGGTGTGGGGATATACAAAGCACATAGCAATGACTGACAATACATGGATGTCAGGTGTGGGGATATACAAAGCACATAGCAATGACTGACAATACATGGATGTCAGGTGTGGGGATATACAAAGCACATAGCAATGACTGACAATACATGGATGTCAGGTGAGGGGGGTGGGGGGAGGGGAAGTAAGAGGGTGACATACATAGAGACAGACAGAAAGACAGACAAAGACAGAGAAACAGACAGGCAGAGACTGAGAGGGGAGAGACAGACAGACAGACAGACAGAGAGAGACAAGAGAGACAGACATACAGAGACAGACAGAGACAGAGAGACAGAAACAGACAGAGACAGAGTGAGGGAGAGAGAGAGAGAGACAGACAGACAGAGTCAAAGAGACAGACAGAGGGATAGGCAGAGACAGAGAGACAGGCAGAGAGATAGACAAACACAGACAGAGAGACAATCAGAAGGAGAGAGAGAGAGACATACAGAGACAGAGAGACAGACTGAGAAAGAGACAGACAGAAACAGAGAGAGAAAGAGACAGACAGAGAGCTAGATAGACAGACAGAGACAGAGAGATAGACAGAGACAGAGAAAGAGAGAGAGACAGACAGTGAAAGAGAGAGGAGGAGAGAGAGAGATACAGACAGACAGACAGACAGACAGAAACAGATAGAGAAAGAGACAGACTGACTGAAACAGACAAAGAGACTGACAGCTAGCCAGATGGACACAGAGACAGCCAGCCAGCCAGCAAGCCAGAGACAGACAAAGAGACAGACAGAGACAGACAAAGAGACATACACAGACAGACAGACAGAGGCAGACAAAGAGACATACAGACAGACAGACAGAGACAGACAAAGAGACATACACAGACAGCCAGCCAGCCAGCAAGCCAGAGACATACATACAAAGAGACATACACAGACAGACAGACAGAGAAACATACAGACAGACAGAGACAGACAAAGAGACATACAGACATACAAAGAGACATACATACAGACTGACAGAGACAGACAAAGAGACATACACAGACAGACACACAGCCAGCAAGCCAGAGACAGACAAAGAGACAGACAGACAGACAAAGAGACATACACAGACAGACACACAGCCAGCAAGCCAGAGACAGACAAAGAGACAGACAGACAGACAAAGAGACATACACAGACAGACACACAGCCAGCAAGCCAGAGGCAGACAAAGAGACAGACAGACAGACAGACAGACAAAGAGACATACACAGACAGACAGACAGCCAGCAAGCCAGAGACAGACAAAGAGACAAACAGACAGACAGAGACAGACAAAGAGACATACACAGACAGACAGACAGACAGAGGCAGACAAAGAGACATACATACATACAGACAGACAGAGACAGACAAAGAGAATACACAGACAGACAGCCAGCAAGCCACAGACAGACAAAGAGACAGACAGACAGACAGAGACAGACAAAGAGGCATACACAGACAGACAGATAGACAGAGACAGACAAAGAGACATACAGACAGACAGACAGAGACAGACAAAGAGACATACACAGACAGCCAGCCAGCCAGCGACAGACAGACAAAGAGACAGACAGACAGACATACAGACAGAGAGACATACAGACAGAGACAGACAAAAAGACATACAGACATACAGAGACAGACAAAGAGACAGACAGACAGAAAGAGACAGACAAAGAGACATACACAGACAGACACACAGCCAGCAAGCCAGAGGCAGACAAAGAGACAGACAGACACAGACAGACAAAGAGACACAAAGAGGCAGACAAAGCGACAGGCAGACAGGGACAGACAGACAGACAGACAGAGAGAGAGACAGACAGGCACTGACCAGAGAAGGAGTGCAGGAGGTAGAGGGGGTTCTTCACCGGCCTGATGGCGCCCACCAGCAGGAAGACGAACATGTCCCTGCTGCCCTGCACCCCGTGCCTCTCCTCAAGGGCTGTGTGCAGGCTGAAGGGGGCGGGGCTCGTGCTCACCGCTGTCGGCACACGTCATTGTGTGCATCAGTGATCAGTGCATCAACAGTCGTCGTGTGCGTCAGTGATCAGTGCATCAACAGTCGTCGTGTGCGTCAGTGGTAAGTGCATCAACAGTTGTTATGGCAACAGTGATCAGTGCATCAACAGTCATTATGTGCATCAGTGATCAGTGCATCAACAGTCATCATGTGCATCAGTGATCAGTGCATCAACAGTTGTTATGGCAACAGTGATCAGTGCATCAACATGGTCACCCCTGTTGGCACACGTCATTGTGTGCAACAGTGATCAGTGCATCAACAGTCGTTCTGTGCATCAGTGTTTAGTGCATTAACAACCATTGTGTGCATGAGTGATCAGTGCATCAGCATCTTGTGGTCATGTAACAAGTGCATTCAGTCGGTAACCAGTGACATGGATGCACAAAATGTGACCCTGTAACAAGTGTATTTAGTCAGTAACCATTGACACTGATGCACAAAATGTGACCATGTAAAAAGTGCATTCAGTCGGTAACCATTGACACTGATGCACAAAATGTGACCATGTAACAATTGCATTCAGTTGGTAACCATTGACACTGATGCACAAAATGTGGTCATGTAACAAGTGCATTCAGTCAGTAACCATTGACACTGATGCACAAAATGTGATCATGTAACAAGTGCATTCAGTCAGTAACCATTGACACTGATGCACAAAATGTGGTCATGTAACAAATGCATTCAGTTGGTAACCAGTGACACTGATGCACAAAATGTGACCATGTAACAAGTGCATTCAGTCAGTAACCATTGACACTGATGCACAAAATGTGACCATGTAACAAGTGCATTCAGTCAGTAACCATTGACACTGATGCACAAAATGTGACCATGTAACAAGTGCATTCAGTCGGTAACCATTGACACTGATGCACAAAATGTGGACATGTAACAAATGCATTCAGTTGGGAACCAGTGAC
This sequence comes from Babylonia areolata, assembly GCF_041734735.1. NCBI lineage: Eukaryota > Metazoa > Mollusca > Gastropoda > Neogastropoda > Buccinidae > Babylonia > Babylonia areolata. Next base: position 8,502,132 of record NC_134904.1, on the reverse strand, counting down.
ACTGATGCACAAAATGTGATCATGTAACAATTGCATTCAGTCGGTAACCATTGACACTGATGCACAAAATGTGACCATGTAACAAGTGCATTCAGTCGGTAACCATTGACACTGATGCACAAAATGTGACCATGTAACAAGTGCATTCAGTCGGTAACCATTGACACTGATGCACAAAATGTGGTCATGTAACAAGTGCATTCAGTCGGTAACCATTGACACTGATGCACAAAATGTGGTCATGTAACAAGTGCATTCAGTCAGTAACCATTGACACTGATGCACAAAATGTGGTCATGTAACAAGTGCATTCAGTCAGTAACCATTGACACTGATGCACAAAATGTGGTCATGTAACAAGTGTACAAAATGTGATCATGTAACAAATGCATTCCGTCAGTAACCAGTGACACTGATGCACAAAATGTGGTCATGTAACAAGTGCATTCAGTCGGTAACCAGTGACACTGATGCACAAAATGTGACCATCTAACAAGTGCATTCAGTCGGGAACCCTGAGTGTACGAGGTGAAGTGGTTAGTGATGACGGTGGTGGGGCGGAGTGGACAATGACATTCTTCTTGCGACCGTACTGTTGATAGTGCGACCGTACTGTTGATAGTGCGACCGTATGGCAATAGCTGAACAGACGCCAGGGATGATGCTTACAGTATGACATTATTACAGTAACTAAATGTGACCCTTTATACGATATATGATAGTCAGTCGTGTCCGACTATGACCATCAGAACAGCAGAGGAGGCAACTGCTGTTCCGACTATTTGGGCTAGAATTTGATTATAGTGGAGAGTGTCTTGCCCAAGTTACATCCCCACTCTCTCGGCCAAGAGGGTTTTAGGACAGTCGGTGTTGGGATGGTTCCCAAAGGCCAACTAGCCGACAAGGCTGCAGCACTAAGAGCGAGTGCAATTTTGCCTCCTAGTTTGAGAGTCATAGTCCTTCACAAAAGACTAAGCTGTAAATGGTTTCTCATTGACTGGAGAAACCATTGATAATACAGCTCTCACTTTGCTATTGGCCCAAATGTAAACTTATGTCAATCTGTGATATAAGTTTTATTATATATATATATATATATATATATATATATATATAT
>NC_134904.1:8473515-8493515 GCF_041734735.1 Babylonia areolata | reverse complement strand
TGCACACACATGCATACACTCACACACACATACACACACACACACACACACACACACACACACACACACACACAGAGCAGTGCTATCAAGTCTCCCACAAAATGAAGATGAAAGCATTCTGTCCATCTCTCCAGCTTCCCCTTACCCATAAACTTTGAGCTTTCTGTTGAAGAGATTCACTGAAGCAGATGACATAACTGCAATCACACAACAAAGACATTGAATCATAAGTTTCTCCCCTGAAAACACAACAAAAGCATCAACGACACTTTTTTTTTAATTTTATAAATATGCATGCATGTGCACACACACACACACACACACACACGCACACACACACACACACACACACACACACAAACATTCTATCACATAACAACACATGACAAAAAACAAAAACAAAGAATAATCAACACACTGAAGCATTCGGTGAACGAAGTATACGCAAGGAGGAACTGAACTTAAAAACAGCAAGAAACTAGAAACACATCTGAGACCCTCTCTAACCAAAAAATTTCATTTAACCACCGTGAAATATCAACAAAATTCACCCCTCTAACCAAACATTTTCATTTGACAACTGTGAAATATCAACAAAATTCACCCCTCTAACCAAACATTTTCATTTGACAACTGTGAAATATCAACAAAATTCATCCCTCTAACCAAACATATTTATTTCACCACTGTGAAATATCAACAAAATTCACCCCTCTAACCAAACATGTTTAGTCAACCACCGTGAAATATCAACAAAATTCACCCCTCTAACCAAACATTTTCATTTAACAACTGTGAAATATCAACAAAATTCATCCCTCTAACCAAACATGTTTATTCAACCATCGTGAAATATCAACAAAATTCACCCCTTCTAACCAGACATTTTCATTTGACAACTGTGAAGATATCAACAAAATTCACCCCTCCAACCAAACATGTTTATTTCACCACCGTGAAATATCAACAAAATTCACCCCTCCAACCAAACATGTTTAGTCAACCACCGTGAAATATCAACAAAATTCACCCTTCTAACCAAACATGTTTATTCAACAACTGTGAAATATCAACAAAATTCACCCCTCTAACCAAACATGTTTAGTCAACCACCGTGAAATATAAACAAAATTCACCCCTCGAACCAAACATCTTTCTTCAACCACTGTGAAATATCAACAAAATTCACCCTTCTAACCAAACATGTTCAGTCAACCACCATGAAATATAAACAAAATTCACCACTCTAACCAAACATGTTTATTTCACCACTGTGAAATATCAACAAAATTCATCCCTCTAACCAAACATGTTTATTTAACCACTGTGAAATATCAACAAAATTCACCCCTCTAACCAAACATGTTTATTTCACCACTGTGAAATATCAACAAAATTCACCCCTTCTAACCAAATATTTTCATATGACAACTGTGAAATGTCAACAAAATTCACCCTTCTAACCAAACATGTTTAGTCAACCACCGTGAAATATCAACAAAATTCACCCTTCTAACCAAACATGTTTAGTCAACCACCGTGAAATATCAACAAAATTCACCCCTCTAACCAAACATGTTTATTTAACCACCGTGAAATACACTTATGAGTTTGCGCCATATAAGCACTATTATTATCATTATCATTAAATATCAACAAAATTCCAGTTGGTTAACAATGTAGGTGCTGGTATAATGATTCCAGTATGTATTTACGTGACACTCATACTCAAACAATTGCCAGCAAAAACATAAGTCACACAGTAAACACTTGTTGAAAGCACTTCACAGCATTTCCAGGATGATAAGACTGTCAGAAAAACAAACAACCCCCCCCCCCCCCACCCCCACCATCACCATTAACGCATACACAAACATATGCGTGCTAACACAAGTGTGCAAATGCACACACACACACACACACACACACACACACACACACACACACACACACACACTAACAAAGAACTGGGAATGCTTCACCGCTTTCAAACAAAAACAACACACTGATAGTCAGACAACTTACAAGAAAAAAACCAAACATTATACAGAGTGTGTAAGGGAGCCTAAAAGAAAAAACAAACAAACATTATACAGAGTATGTAACTGAGCCTAAAAGAAAAAAACCAAACATTATACAGAGTGTGTAAGGGAGCCTAAAAGAAAAACAAACAAACATTATACAGAGTGTGTAAGGGAGCCTAAAAGAAAAAAACAAACATTATACAGAGTGTGTAAGGGAGCCTAAAAGAAAAAAACAAACATTATACAGAGTGTGTAAGGGATCCTAAAAGAAAAAAAACAAACATTATACAGAGTGTGTAAGGGATCCTAAAAGAAAAAACCAAACATTATACAGAGTGTGTAAGGGATCCTAAAAGAAAAAACCAAACATTATACAGAGAGTGTAAGGGATCCTAAAAGAAAAAAAACAAACATTATACAGAGTGTGTAAGGGATCCTAAAAGAAAAACAAACAAACATTATACAGAGTGTGTAAGGGAGCCTAAAAGAAAAAACCCAAACATTATACAGAGTGTGTAAGGGAGCCTGAAAGAAAAACAAACATTATACAGAGTGTGTAAGGGTGCCTAAAAGAAAAAACAACAACAAACATTATACAGAGTGTGTAAGGGAGCCTAAAAGAAAAAACAAACAAACATTATACAGAGAATGTATAAGGGAGCCTAAAAGAAAAAACAAACAAACATTATACAGAGTGTGTAAGGGAGCCTAAAAGAAAAAAACCAAACATTATACAGAGTGTGTAAGGGAGCCTAAAAGAAAAACAAACAAACATTATACAGAGTGTGTAAGGGAGCCTAAAAGAAAAACAAACAAACATTATACAGAGTGTGTAACCGAACCTAAAAGAAAAAAAAACAACACTTTTATCTACCAATGTCTGACAAGTGTGTCGATCAGTGAAGGGCTGTCGTCTCACTGTGATAAAACTGAGCTCATCGGTCAGGAAGTCAGTTAACATTCTTCAGTCGGACTTCTTGAGACTGCATCAACTATGCTCGGCAACATCAGTGACATGACACCACTTGAAGATCCATGAAAGGTTACAACTGTACTTGACGTTCATTCCACAGGGATGTCAAGTCACTGAGGTCACCAGAAAATGGGGTTAAGGGTGCCACTAAAGGGGTTAAGTATGCTCCAGTTTGATCAGCAGACTGGGTGGAAGCAGAAAGAGTACTTCATGGGCATGTTATTACAGATTGGGCAGTAACATTAAAAAAACAGAATATTTCATGGGCATGACTCTCACCACCACCACCACCACATCAAAGACACACCACACCTCTCACCTGACTCTCACCACCACATCAAAGACACACCACACCTCTCACCTGACTCTCACCACCACCACCACATCAAAGACACACCACACCTCTCACCTGACTCTCACCACCACCACCACCACATCAAAGACACATCACACCTCTCACCTGGCTCTCATGACGGCCAGGGTCATGACAGACATGCGATGTTCATCTTTGTGGAACTCATTCACGTCAGTGCCCCCCAGGATCAGGATGTAGGGCACCTTGCAGTCTGCACACAAACATCAACAACAATGATCATAATTAACTCAAGAAGAAGAGGAAGAAGAGGAAGAAGAAGGAGAAGATCATTTTCATCATCATCATCATCATACCAATTACAGTACATTTACATAATATTTTGAAACCTATCAAGTGCTTTACAGTAACAATTCAGTTGGACATAAAGCATGACAACAATAGACACACACACACACAGACTGACACAAACACAAACACACACACACACACAAACACACATACAGAAACACACACACACACACACACACACACACACACACAGACTCACACACATGCAAGTACCCCCCCCCCCCCCAACACACACACACACACAACCACAGCCATCACCAACACCACCACCATCAACAGCTCCAAAAGATGACAACAGCCACCTGCCCTCCCCCCTGGCCCCCCCACCAGCCCCCTGCCCCCCATACACACACCCTCCCCCTCCTCCCCACACCCCTCCCACCTTTGAGAATCCTGCCGGTGCGGAAGGCGTGGATGCCGATGAGGAGATCCACCTGGTGCTGGTGCAACACCCGGTTCACCTCCCCCTCCCCTCCCCCCTTCTCCAGCTCCTGGATGTCCCACAGCTGACAGGTGTGGCCCCTCTTCACCAGGTGGCACCTGGACACACACCATGACACCTGTACACACCATGACACCTGGACACACCATGATACCTGTACACACCATGACACCTGATGTCCCACAGCTGACAGCTGTGGTGTGGCCCATCTTCACCAGGTGGCACCTGGACACACACCATGACACCTGTACACACACTGTGACACCTGGACACACACCATGACACCTGTACACACTATGACACCTGTACACACCATGACACCTGATGTCCCACAGCTGACAGGTGTGGCCCCTCTTCACCAGGTGGCACCTGGACACACACCATGACACCTGTACACACCATGACACCTGGACACGCACCATGACACCTGTACACACCATGATACCTGTACACACCATGACACCTGATGTCCCACAGCTGACAGGTGTGGTGTGGCCCCTCTTCACCAGGTGGCACCTGGACACACACCATGACACCTGTACACACCATGACACCTGGACACACACCATGACACCTGTACACACCATGATACCTGTACACACCATGACACCTGATGTCCCACAGCTGACAGGTGTGGTGTGGCCCCTCTTCACCAGGTGACACCTGGACACACACCATGACACCTGGACACACACCATGACACCTGGACACACACTGTGACACCTGATGTCCCACAGCTGACAGGTGTGGTGTGGCCCCTCTTCACCAGGTGGCACCTGGACACACACCATGACACCTGTACACACCATGACACCTGGACACACACCATGACACCTGGACACACACCATGACACCTGGACACACACTATGACACCTGATGTCCCACAGCTGACAGGTGTGGTGTGGCCCCTCTTCACCAGGTGGCACCTGGACACACACCATGACACCTGTACACACCATGACACCTGGACACGCACCATGACACCTGTACACACCATGATACCTGTACACACCATGACACCTGATGTCCCAGAGCTGGCAGGTGTGGTGTGGCCCCTCTTCACCAGGTGACACCTGGACACACACCATGACACCTGGACACACACCATGACACCTGGACACACACCATGACACCTGTACACACCATGATACCTGTACACACCATGACACCTGATGTCCCACAGCTGACAGGTGTGGTGTGGCCCCTCTTCACCAGGTGGCACCTGGACACACACCATGACACTATGACACCTGGACACACACCATGACACCATGACACACACCATGACACCTGGACACACACTGTGACACCTGATGTCCCACAGCTGACAGGTGTTTTACGTGTGCTAAGTGCATGCTTCACACAGGATTTCGCTTTATTGTCTCATCCGAATGACTAGCGTCCAGACCACCACTTAAAGTCTTAGTGGAGGGGGAGAAAATACTGGCGATTGTGCAGTGATTTGAATCAGTGTGCTCAGAATCTCTCGCTTCTTAGGCAGATGCGTTACCTCTAGGCCATCACTCCACTGCTGTGTCCCTGTCATGGCTGACAAATCCTGAACAAACACATTAGTGCTGTACCATGGCTGACAAATCCTGAACAAACACAACATTAGTGCTGTGTCATGGCTGACAAATCCTGAACAAACACATTAGTGCTGTACCATGGCTGACAAATCCTGAACAAACACAACATTAGTGCTGTGTCATGGCTGACAAATCCTGAACAAACACAACATTAGTGCTGTGTCATGGCTGACAAATCCTGAACAAACACAACATTAGTGCTGGTTCCCTGTCATGGCTGACAAATCCTGAACAAACACATTAGTGCTGTGTCATGGCTGACAAATCCTGAACAAACACAACATTAGTGATGTGTCATGGCTGACAAATCCTGAACAAACACATTAGTGGCTGACAAATCCTGAACAAACACAACATTAGTGCTGTGTCATGGCTGACAAATCCTGAACAAACACATTAGTGCTGGTTCCCTGTCATAGCTGACAAATCCTGAACAAACACAACATTAGTGCTGGTTCCCTGTCATGGCTGACAAATCCTGAACAAAAACATTAGTGCTGTACCATGGCTGACAAATCCTGAACAAACACAACATTAGTGCTGTACCATGGCTGACAAATCCTGAACAAACACAACATTAGTGCTGTGTCATGGCTGACAAATCCTGAACAAACACATTAGTGCTGTGTCATGGCTGACAAATCCTTAATAAACACATTAGTGCTGTGTCGTGGGTGACAAATCCTGAACAAACATATTAGTGCTGTGTCATGGCTGACAAATCCTGAACAAACACATTAGTGCTGTGTTGTGGGTGACAAATCCTGAACAAACACAACATTAGTGCTGTGTCATGGCTGACAAATCCTGAACAAACACAACATTAGTGCTGTGTCATGGCTGACAAATCCTGAACAAACACAACATTAGTGATGTTTCCCTCTCATGGCCCAGTGGTGTGGAACATGGTGCCTTTCTCAGTCCCTCACATGGATACCCAAGTTCAATTCTTTAATGGTCTCACAAAACACACCTCTTCCATTCTGCCTACCATCTTACTGACTGATGAGTTTCTTGAACTTCTGCTCTGTGTGAGTGAGAGAGAGAGATAGAGAGATAGATAGATAAAGAGAGAGAGAGAGAGAGAGAGAGAGAGAGAGAGAGAGAGAGAGAGAGAGAGAGAGTGTGTGTGTGTGTGTGTGTGTGTCTACATGTTCGTGCATGCACACACTTCTTTGTGTATGGCATGTTCCACTCGAATACATGCCTAATGATGAATGCATAACCTTTACTATAAACAGCACGAGCTGCCTGTGTGGGAGGTGTGACCATCACCAATCTGCATCATTCAGCACATCAGACACTACAGTCCTGTTTCATGTGACCTGGACGATGGGCGCCATAGCCGAATGGTTAAAGCGTTGGACTTTCGATCTCAGGGTCTCGGGTTCGAATCCCGGTGACGGCGCCTGGTGGGTAAAGGGTGGAGATTTTTACGATCTCCCAGGTCAACATATGTGCAGACCTGCCAGTGCCTGAACCCCCTTCGTGTGTATGCGCAAGCATAAGATCAAATACGCACGTTAAATGTCCTGTAATCAATGTCAGCGTTCGGTGGGTTATGGAAACAAGAATATACTCAGCATGCACACCCCCGAAAACGGAGTATGGCTGCCTACATGGCGGGGTAAAAATGGTCATACACGTAAAAGCCCACTCGCGTATATACCAGTGAACGTGGGAGCTGAAGCCCACGAACGCAGAAGAAGAAGAAGAAGAAGATGTGACGTGGACGTGAGCGAAAGAAGAGGCAGGGATTTCACAACGACCGGCCATAAACCTCTCAGCTGACTGACCGGAGCTGACCCTCTCCATCGATCAGTCACAGTAGCCGATGCTCTCTCTGACAGCAGGGGGGGGGGGGGGGGGGGGGGGGGGGGAGGAGGATCACACCTGTGGTCTCCTCTCGATCTGAGTTTTCCTGGGATTTACCTGCGGCACCAGGTGTGTGAAATGGGGGACAGCTTTCACAGCAAATGTCAGCCGTCAGCAGATGCATCTCCTTAAAGTCTGATGTCACAGCTGGTAAGATGCTTCATCTGTAGGTGTAAGGTGTAGTGAGCATGTGTGTGTGTGTGTGTGTGTGTGTGTGTGTGTGTGTGTGTGTGTGTGTGTATGTGTGTGTGTGTGTGTGTGTGTGTGTATGTGTGTGTGTGTGTGTGTGTGTGTGTGTATGTGTGTGTGTGTATGTGTGTGTGTGTGTGTGTGTGTGTGTGTGTGTGTGTGTGTGTGTGCATCTATCAATCTTCCTCTAAAATGTCACAGATACCACCCATACATGGACAAAAACACCATATACAGATAATATTCACACACACACACACACGCACACACACACACACACACACACTGCAACACAAACACCCAAACGCACATGTGCTGAGAGTGTGTTCAAACTTAAAATGTTCATGTTGACAGAGAACACTGGTTAAGCTGTCCCCCTCTTCAGCTGAAACAAGTTGGTCACCAGATATCTTATCAGGACACCCACACAAACTGAGACAGACAGGAAATCTTGACAGTTTGAAAACCAAAAAACAAAACAAAACAAAATGTTTCTAAGACTTTTCCCCTCTTAGTCTTACCACGCAGCCCCCCCCCCCCCCCCCCTGCCCCGCCACGCCCACCCGCACCCCCCCACCCCCCTCTCTCTCTATCATTTTTTGTGACTCATCATCCCCACATCTATCAGATTGGCTGGGTGGTTGTGTGACTCTTGTAACCTGAAAACTTAAGGTGACTGATAGGGAACTCAAATATATATATATATATATATATATATATATATATATGTATATGTATTCAGTCTTATGGACTAAAACAAATAAATGCAATAGAATGATAAATAAATGAATAAATAAAAAAATAAAAATGAAATAAATAAATAAATAAATAGATAAACGAATAAACAAATAGATAATTAACCAACAAACTAACTAAACCAAACAATCAGTCAACAAAAAGTGCAAGTTTCACAGCCACAAATCACACATTTTACTGCTTTTTACAGGCCATGGGACCGTTAACCTTTGACTTATCAGCAGTTTGCTTCTGACAGGCTCCTGTGACCAACTGAATGACCCCTTCTTGACACAGAAAACTGAATGACCCCTTCTTGACACAGAAAATTGAATGTCCCCTTCTCGACACAGAAAACTGAATGACCCCTTTTTGACACAGAAAACTGAATGACCCCTTCTTGACACAGAAAACTGAATGACCCCTTTTTGACACAGAAAATTGAATGACCCCTTCTTGACACAGAAAACTGAATGACCCCTTCTCGACACAGAAAACTGAATGACCCCTTTTTGACACAGAAAATTGAACGACCCCTTCTTGACACAGAAAACTGAATGACCCCTTTTTGACACAGAAAAAAAAAAAAAAGAGAGCAAAAAAAGTGGTTTTACTAACCTGATGCGAGAGATGGTGCTGTAGTTACCTCCCTTCAACTGGCAAGGGGACAGTAGGAAGAGTGTGCGAGGCATGTCGCCTACAGTTGTCTCCACCTTCTGCAACACTGAAAGGACAATCATCAAGTCTGAGAGAACAACATTTTTTCAACTGCCCCCCCCCCCCCACTCCCCCAGTCCCCCCACCCCACCTCCCCCCTTCAAGCTAAAGGTGGTGTGAAATGTAATTTTGCTGTATTGGTGTGGAATTTCATGTGAAATTATAATGGAGACAATGTTGAAAAGAAAATATAACCTTCTATGCAAACATTGCAAGGGGGAAAAAAACCCCAAAAAACCAAAACAATCATGTCCCACCCACAATCTGATCTCTTGTCTAATACATCATGTCACATCCACAATCACTTCTCATATCTAATTAAGCACCTGTTACAATTACAAAGGTATGAAACTAACACACACAACCCCCCCCCCCCCCCCCCCCCGCATCATAAAACTGCTGGGACGCTCACACTTACACCTACACACACACACTTACAGTTACACACACACAAACACACATACACACACCTACACACACACATCTACATACACACATAAGCACACATACACACACACACTTACAGTTACACACACACAAACACACATACACACACACACACACACACACACAGAGTCTCACACACACACACACACACACACACACAAACACACATACACACTCTCTCTCTCTCTCTCTCTCTAAATATAAGTACCATTTGTGTATCACACATCATTACATTTTACATATGTATGCATGTATACCTTCACAGACTTAAATGTTAATGGTAAAAACAACAACAACAATGTATTCAAAAACAAAATGTATATATATACTATATATCCAGGACAAAAATTAGGAGGAAAATGCAAATATATATATGAAGATGAAGTAAAAATAAACATAAAGAAATCAAAGACTTTAACAAAACAAATAATACTTAAATCTATATAACTGTTTTTTTTCTCATGCAAGCATGCACAGAGCTATGGAAGGCCAGCATGACAGAATAAATCAGGACTGACATATGACAGTGTGTGGCACATGAACAATCAGTCACTGTCTTGTTACACAGTGTCTCTCTGTGTGTGTGTGTGTGTGTGTGTGTGTGTATGAGGGTTTTATCTTCATCTATCTTTATCTTCGTATATTCACATTAAGTGTTTTTAGACGGATGTGTATGAGGGTGTATGTGTGTGTATGAGGGTGTATGTGTGAGTGAGTGTGTGTGTGTGTGTGTGTGTGTGTGTGTGTGTGTGTGTGTGTGTGTGTGTGTGTGTGTGTTTGAGAGGGTGTATGTTTGAGTGTGTGTATGTTTGAGTGTGTGTGTGTATACATGAGAGTGTGTGGAGGGGTGGGTGGGTGGGTGGGGGAAGGGGCACATGACCAATCAGTCACTGTCTTGTTACATAGTGTGTGTGTGTGTGTGTGTGTGTGTGTGTGTGTGTGTGTGTCTGTGTGTGTGTGTGTGTGTGTGTGTGTGTGTGTGTGAGTGTGTTTGTTTGTGAGGGTGTGAGTGTGTTTGTTTGTGAGGGTGTGGGTGGGTGGGTGAGTGTGTGTGGGTGAGTGTGTGTGTGTGTGTGTGTGTGTGTGTGTGTGTGTGTGTGTGTGTGTGTCTGTCTGTGTGTGTGTGTCTGTTTGAGTCTCAGTGTGTCAATGTGTCTGTGTACATGTGTCTGTGTCATGCTTAGGTGTGGGGGTGCACACACACATGCATTGAGAGTACTAAAAATGTGGGGAAAAAAGGAAGAAAAATAAAAAAATAAAAATAAAGAACGAAAAACAAAACAAAACAAAACAACCGAACCAACAGACCTTGAAAGCCAGTCAGCACCAGTGCACACAGGCACGCCACTTCTCACGTCACACAACACAGTTCTATCACAATTAACTCTTGGACAACTAACCCCTCAGTTAACACTGTTACAATACACTTCAGCTCTAATGATGACCTCACTTGACTCCTCTTTTTTTTCTTTCTCTCTATTGTTACAGAGTTATGCGATATTTTCTGGCGAACAAATCACACTGGACTCCGCACAGGCCAAATAAATACTATAGATTCTAACACTGAACTTCAGAACTGTTAACATAATCCCCAGAACTACCGAAGGAAGTGATCCGTAAAGCACACACAGCATAGCTCACCTTCCCACACGCCACCCCGGTCTATGGGTACTCTTTTTCTTTCTTTCTTTTTTTTTTTCCAGATCTTTTTTACAGGCGGTCTGTCCAAACACACTAACCTGCTGTGCGTGCACTCGCAGTGCCGGTGTGCCTCTCCATCTCCCCCCACACGTGAGTTATTCCCCTTGCACCATTTTACGGAGAAAGGGCCATTTTTTCGTTCTGCGTTGCCGATCCTTTTAATCGGGATGTGCCTGCTCGCATCACGCACGTAGATTTACGTGACAAAACCACCTGGCCTCCTCGATTAAACGGCAGCAGCTGTGCAGCGGTAACGAATTCTCATAAATTTCTACGCTTGTTGCCCCAAACTGTATCAGTGAGAAACGGTTCCATGTCCGCTACACAGAAGACGTGGCCAGCGCCACACGCAGTTTGTGTTAATTCCTGGGGTTTTCTTTTGCCTGGAGTGTAAAATCTCTCTCTTGTGTCGTCTTGGGAATAGTTGTGGGTCCACGTACAAAGCTCACAGCACGATGATCTGCCCGCGTGCTCTGCAGCGTGCTCCGTGGACTCACCATTGCATCACACGTGCACGTTCACTGGAGCGCAAAGAGCTGGCAGCGAGGAGGCGTATGGGGGTGGGGAGAGGGGTGGGGAGGGCGGAGCCAGCAGAGACAGCACAGGACCAGGAGGGGAAGAAAACCACTGTCACTCTGGCTCCATGAACACACAGAAGCCACATCAGTCATGGTCATATCGACCCTTCTTTTTTTTCTTTTTCTTTTTTTTGAGAGCTCACATTTTTAGATGTACGCGATTGCAGATGCAGTTTAATAAAACAAAAAGAAAAGATAAAAACAGAAGAGAAAAAAATGAAAAAGGAGGTAAAAAAAAAAAGGACGAGACTAAAGTTTGCTATAAAAAGCTAAAAAAAGAAAAAACTGTTAAAAAAAAAAGAGAAAAAATGTTTCCGCTGGGGCTCGAACCCAGGACCTTCCGCGTGTTAGGCGGATGTGATAACCACTACACTACGGAAACAACTGCTTTATGAAGCCGATAATATCTATACATAGTTACTTTCCATAGTAACTTCAGTCCCTTGCAGAGGACACGTGGTTTCCAATGTGTGCATGCTGATCGGTTTTGGCGAAAAGAAAACATTCACACAACCTGCATCAGATTGTTCGTGACTGCGCAACACAGTTTAAGTTCTGATTAAATCCGCCATGGGCGTAAAATCGCCTTCACGGCTCGATCCGTTTCTGTGTTTGGGTAATGTCCTAGTTTCGTTTCCAGTTTCAGTAGTAGTAGTAGTAGTAGGGACGGTGTCTGGTAACACCTAGACCGCAAGGTCTAATATTTGTCCCCTCTTGGTTTTGGTATTGATTGTTTTTGCGTAGGTCGGTCGTACTTAATGGGGTTTCTACTCATCATAGCCATAAAATAGTTCTCAGTCTAGCTGGGGCAGTTTGTCAATCAGGTTCTTGAACTCATTCACAGATTTTGCAAATTTAACGGATTCCAGGGGTTAACGACTCTAAAAGAAAATGAGAATATGCGCTTATTGGTTCTGGCATGCATTACAAACAGTTTTCCTGCAGAGTTTCTAGTGACATTTACAGGTGCATAGGAAAACAAAGACTGCAAATCAACATCATCATAACCGTGGACAATTTTAAACATCTGTATAAGATCACCTCGTAGTCGTCTACCCTTCAGTGAATGAAGGTTCAAAAATTTTAGTCGGTCATGATAATTCATTTCTTTGCATTCCTTCAGCATGAGGTGCAGTTTCAACCAGGTCCAATGACACAGCGGAAGGTGAGGGCGAGAGGAGGAGGGGGTGCAGAGGGTTGGGGTGGCAAAAATGCGGGGAAGAGGTGGGGAAATCAGAAGTGGGTAGGGGTGAGGAGGGAACGTGGGGAAACGGAGACAGCAAAGCTAGAGCTGTGGGCTTACACACCAAGTGTGTGTGTGTGTGTGTGTGTGTGTGTGTGTGTGTGTGTGTGTGTGTGTGTGTGTGTGTGTGTGTGTGTGCCTGCCTGTCTGCCTGCCCGGCAGACAGTGTCTGTCTGTCACACACACACACACACACACACACACACACACACACACACACCGTACACACACGCGCAGTACTGTTCATCCATGCAATGATTATGTGGAGGTATATAACAGCTGACTTTTTTTTTTCTTTCCTGTGAACCACCACCAAAGAGAGAACTTGAGAAAGAGAGGTGGGGGGGATGGAGACAAACAAAAGAGGGAAAAAAAAAGAAAATTGAAAGATCGATAGGTAATATTTTTAATTCTTAGTGTGGGGATCATGGATCAAAGTAGCAGTAAATAACGGGCTGGAGCCGTGCCGGTCGGGGTTTATCCCCACGGACCGCTTCGCTAGCCAGCCAGAGTGGTCCGCAGCCTAGATACTGCGAAATAAAAGTCCCTTTTTTCTGTTGTTTTTTGTTTTGTTTCGTTTTGTTTTGTTTTAATGCTAACCCGGGGCGGCGGTTTCCTGGCAGGTAAGGAAACACTGAAGCGAACACAAACATCATCATCAACAATGAACAAACGGCAAACTGACCTGTCACAGTAGCCACCCCAGCGACCCAGCGAAAAAAAGAAAAAAAAAGAAAGCTGCCTGACCAACTGACCTACACTGTACACCTAAAGCGCGTACTTCAGGATTGTCGGTTTGCCTCCTTCGTCAGTGTTTGGAATCAATAAGTTTTTATTTATTTATTTATTTATTTATTTATTTATTTTTTTTTTTAGAAATAGGACTTGGAATTAGTTAATCAATCAGTCCAATGACTCTCGCATCCACTAAAAACTGACAGGCCAATACATATAACGACAAACCAGTGAAATGTTTACCGTGGCCAATCACTGACAAAGCCAACTATCCAACACTGAACAGCGTCGATGTCGATGTGTGTTTTGTCAACCTGTCCAGTCCAGAGTTCGGTTCTAGCTTCTCATGGAGGCGTCACTGCGTTCGGACAGATGCATATACGCTACACCACATATGCGAAGCAGATGCTTGACCTGCAGTGAGCAACGAAACCCAGCTGACTCGCTGAGCCAGGCCTGACCTCAGTTCAAGGGAAACACTGAGGAAGAGACCAAGTAAAATGATATATAAAGGCAAATAAAGAGATAAGTTATCAAACCATTGAACTGATTAACTGAAAATAGTAAATAAAAACGAATAAAATAAAATAAAATAAAATAAAATAAAATACAAAAAATAAAATAGAATAAAATGAAATAAAATGGGTGGAAAAAAAGGGAGGGAAAAACACACATGTTGTTATAAATAATAATAATAATTATTATTATTATTTTTTTTTAAATCGTTCGTGCGTGCGTTCTTTCTTTGCCCTGATTTTCCCGAAGCCTCTGTATCTGTACGTAAAGCAGAACTGTTCATTGTTTGTCTTATCTTCTCCAGGTTGAACCAAAGAACGGTCTCTGTGTACTCGGCTTTTCTTCACGCTTCGCAGCTTCCACGAGTTGGGGGGAGGGGGGATGTAGGGGGGTAGTGTGGGAGATGGGGATGTGTGTGTGTGTGTGTGTGTGTGTGTGTGTGTGTGTGTGTGTGTGTGTGACAGACAGACAGACACAGACAGACAGACAGAGAGGTTGGGTTCAGGATATGATGCCACAAGCACGTGGTTCTATTCCAGCGTGAACATGAACATGAACATGGACAACTTGGAGTGTGTGTGTGTGTGTGTGTGTGTGAGACACAGAGAGAGAGAGAGAGAGAATTATAAACCGTAAAGACAACGAGACAGAGACAGAGACTGACAGAGAGACAGAGACCACCTTTCCGTATGTAGGCCACGACACGAATCTGATGCCCACAGCTGACCTGGAAAGATACAATGAACTGCTCTGATATATTATTTTCTTATCTTTTAAGTTTCTTTGTTGAATTGTTCCGCCCGACAATGAAATGTCGCTGCTGGTGCCCCCCTATCAAATCCCTTTGTCCTATGCACATAATGCATGTTTGCTGCCTAGTTGCGCATGTCAGCTGTCTGCAGTGTGTTCATGACAATGAAAAACGGTTCACCCTACCGACAAGTGTGTTCATAGCAATGCAGAATGGTTCACCCTACCGACATGTGTGTTCATAACAATGAAAAAATGTTTCACCCTACTGACAAGTGTGTTCATAGCAATGCAAAATGGTTCACCCTACCGACAAGTGTGTTCATAACAATGCAAAATGGTTCACCCTACCGACAAGTGTGTTCATAACAATGCAGAATGGTTCACACTACCGATAAGTGTGTTCATAACAATGCAAAATGGTTCATCCTACCAACAAGTGTGTTCATAACAATGCAAAATGGTTCACCCTACCGCCAAGTGTGTTCATCACAATGCAAAATGGTTTTCACTACCGACAAGTGTGTTCATAACAATGAAAAAATGGTTCACCCTACTGACAAGTGTGTTCATAGCAATGCAAAATGGTTCACCCTACCGACAAGTGTGTTCATCACAATGCAAAATGGTTCACCCTACCGACAAGTGTGTTCATCACAATGCAAAACGGTTCACCCTACCGACAAACGTGTTCATAACCATGCAAAATGGTTCACCCTACCGACAAGTGTGTTCATCACAATGCACAACGGTTCACACTACCGACAAGTGTGTTCATAACCATGCAGAATGGTTCACCCTACCGACAAGTGTGTTCATAACAATGCAGAATGGTTCACCCTACCGACAAGTGTGTTCATCACAATGCAAAATGGTTCACCCTACCGACAAGTGTGTTCATAACCATGCAGAATGGTTCACCCTACCGACAAGTGTGTTCATAACAATGCAAAATGGTTCACCCTACCGACAAGTGTGTTCATCACAATGCAAAACGGTTCACCCTACCGACAAGTGTGTTCATCACAATGCAAAATGGTTCACCCTACCGACAAGTGTGTTCATAACAATGCAAAATGGTTCACCCTACCGACAGGTGTTTTCATCACAATGCAAAATGGTTCACCCTACCGACAAGTGTGTTCATCACAATGCAAAATGGTTCACC
Organism: Babylonia areolata; assembly: GCF_041734735.1. Taxonomy (NCBI): domain Eukaryota; kingdom Metazoa; phylum Mollusca; class Gastropoda; order Neogastropoda; family Buccinidae; genus Babylonia; species Babylonia areolata. The sequence goes on along the minus strand of NC_134904.1, from coordinate 8,477,168 downwards.
CTACCGACAAGTGTGTTCATAACAATGCAAAACGGTTCACCCTACCGACAAGTGTGTTCATCACAATGCACAATGGTTCACCCTACCGACAAGTGTGTTCATCACAATGCAAAATGGTTCACCCTACCGACAAACGTGTTCATAACAATGCAGAATGGTTCACCCTACCGACAAGTGTGTTCATAACAATGCAAAATGGTTCACCCTACCGACAAGTGTGTTCATAACAATGCAGAATGGTTCACCCTACCGACAAGTGTGTTCATAACAATGCAAAATGGTTCACCCTACCGACAAGTGTGTTCATCACAATGCAAAATGATTCACCCTACCAACAAGTGTGTTCATCACAATGCAAAATGGTTGACTCTACCGACAAGTGTGTTCATCAAAATGCAAAATGGTTGACTCTACCGACAAGTGTGTTCATAACAATGCAAAACGGTTCACCCTACCGACAAGTGTGTTCATAACAATGCACAATGGTTTACCCTGCCGACAAGTGTGTTCATCACAATTCACAATGGTTCACACTACCGACAAGTGTGTTCATAACAATGCAAAACGGTTCACCCTACCGACAAGTGTGTTCATCACAATGCACAATGGTTCACCCTACCGACAAGTGTGTTCATAACAATGCAAAATGGTTCACCCTACCGACAAGTGTGTTCATGACAATGCAAAATGGTTCACCCTCCTGACAAGTGTGTTCATAACAATGCAAAATGGTTCACCCTACCGACAAGTGTGTTCATAACAATGCAAAATGGTTAACACTAACGACAAGTGTGTTCATAACAATGCAAAATGGTTAACACTAACGACAAGTGTGTTCATAACAATGCAAAATGGTTAACACTAACGACAAGTGTGTTCATAACAATGCAAAATGGTTAACACTAACGACAAGTGTGTTCATAACAATGCAAAATGGTTAACACTAACGACAAGTGTGTTCATAACAATGCAGCATGGTTCACCATACCGACAAGTGTGTTCATAGCAATGCAGAATGGTTCACCCTACCGACAAGTGTGTTCATAGCAATGCAGAATGGTTCACCCTACCGCCAAGTGTGTTCATCACAATGCAAAATGGTTTTCACTACCGACAAGTGTGTTCATAACAATGAAAAAATGGTTCACCCTACTGACAAGTGTGTTCATAACAATGCAAAATTGTTCACCCTACCGACAAGTGTGTTCATCACAATCCACAATGGTTCACCCTACCGACAAGTGTGTTCATCACAATGCAAAATGGTTCACCCTACCGAAGGTGTGTTCATGACAATGCAAAATGGTTCACCCTACCGACAAGTGTGTTCATAACACAATGCAAAATGGTTCACCCTACCGACAAGTGTGTTCATGACAATGCAAAATGGTTCACCCTACCGACAAGTGTGTTCATAACAATGCAAAATGGTTCACCCTACCGACAAGTGTGTTCATGACAATGCAAAATGGTTGACTCTACCGACAAGTGTGTTCATAACAATGCAAAATGGTTCACCCTACCGACAAGTGTGTTCATAACAATGCAAAACAGTTCACCCTACCGACAAGTGTGTTCATCACAATGCAAAACGGTTCACCCTACCGACAAGTGTGTTCATAACACAATGCAAAATGGTTCACCCTACCGACAAGTGTGTTCATAACACAATGCAAAATGGTTCACCCTACCGACAAGTGTGTTCATAACAATGCAAAATGGTTCACCCTACCGACAAGTGTGTTCATAACAATGCAAAATGGTTCACCCTACCGACAAGTGTGTTCATAACAATGCAAAATGGTTCACACTACCGACAAGTGTGTTCATAACAATGCAAAACGGTTCACCTTACCAACAAGTGTGTTCATAGCAATGCATGGTTCACCCTACCAACAAGTGTGTTCATAACAATGCAAAATGGTTCACCCTACCAACAAGTGTGTTCATAACAATGCAGAATGGTTCACCCTACCGACAAGTGTGTTCATAACAATGCAGAATTGTTCACACTACTGACAAGTGTGTTCATAACAATGCACAATGGTTCATCCTACCAACAAGTGTGTTCATAACAATGCAAAATGGTTCACCCTATCGACAAGTCTGCTCGTCAGTGAAGGGCCGTCACTTCATTCTGATGACATTCATACCACAGGTCAGAATGTCCCACAGCCTACACCGTTTCAGTGGCATTACACTCACGCCGCTTGTTCTAAGTCCCCCAGTCACGGTCACCATTCTTTTATTTGAACTTGAATTGTCTACTTACTGTGTCATGTCATTTTCTAATTATTATTTATCAATGAATCCCCCTTCAGTAAGGGGCTCTGGCCTTATCTGAATAAAACATTCGTTCGTTCGTTCGTTCGTTATTTGAACTTGCCTCCTTGGGATTATGATTATTACTTTTCATCAGCAAAATCATTTTCATCATCAAATAACTATACAAACGCTGACACCACGCTGATATTTTACTAAGGTTCAATAGTCAAGGGGTTAAAAAGGAGAAGAAGAAGACGACGAAAACAAACTGAGATCCCAATGGGTACATCAGCCATATCCGTGTTTTGCTGAAGGAAAACTGGCTGTCATAAAGTATTTAAAAAAAAAAAAAAAAAAAAAAGCATTCAAGAGTTTTCAAGATCTACATTCAGGATTTGGGATAGAGGGACGCGGTGATTGGGGATGGAGGGACCGTCGTCACCACGTCCCTCGATCCCCCGTCATCACGTCCCTCCATCCCCCGTCACCACGTCCCTCCATCCCTAATCACCACGTCCCCCCATCCCTAATCATCACGTCCCTCCATCCCCAATCATCACGTCCCTCCATCCCTAATCATCACGTCCCTCCATCCCCCGTCATCACGTCCCTCCATCCCTAATCACCACATCCCTCCATCCCTAATCACCACATCCCTCCATCCCTAATCACCACATCCCTCCATCCCCAATCACCACATCCCTCCATCCCTAATCATCACGTCCCTCCATCCCTAATCACCACGTCCCTCCATCCCTAATCACCACGTCCCTCCATCCCCCGTCACCACGTCCCTCCATCCCTAATCATCACATCCCCCCATCCCTAATCACCACATCCCTCCATCCCCGTCACCACGTCCCTCCTTTCATAATAACCACATCCCTCCATCCCTAATCACCACATCTCTCCATCCCTAATCATCACGTCCCTCCATCCCCGTCACCACGTCCCTCCTTTCATAATAACCACATCCCTCCATCCCTACTCACCACATACCTCCAACCCCAATCATCACGTCCCTCCATCCCCAATCACCACATCCCTCCATCCCTAGTCACCACATCCCTCCATAATACCCAACATCTCCATCCTCATCACACAATCCTCTCCCACTCACTCACGACACCCCACATCCCGTCAACGACAGTCCCTCCTTTCTATAACACATCCCTCCATCCCTAATCACCACATCTTCCATCCCCCGTCATCACGTCCCTCCATCCCTAATCACCACAGTCCCTCCATCCCTACTCCCACATCCCATCATCCAATACATTCCTCCCTCGTAATCACACATCCCTAAATCCCCATCACCACATCCCTCCATCCCTATTCACCTCACGTCCCTCCATCCCAATCACCACATCCCTCCATCCCCTATCACA
>NC_134904.1:8456015-8468515 GCF_041734735.1 Babylonia areolata | reverse complement strand
ATAAATGTTATGTTTCCAGTTATCATTAGTTTAGTTATTCAGTTTTACGGTTATTTTGAAATTAGTCTTCTGTCTTAGGACTGGTCTTCGCAACTGTTGTGTGGATGTGATAACCGCACGTTAAAAAAAACAAACGGCAAAAACAACCACATACACACGCAGACAGACTCAAACACAGACAGACAGACAGACAGACACACACACACACACACACACACACACACACACACACACACACACACACTCACACACACACACACACACACACACACACACACACACACACACACACACACACACACACACACACACACACACATCTCCCCATACACATCCCCACACACCAACCAATCACTTTATTGTCTGAAAAAGAGTACAGGAATTCGCCTGCAGGCTCGTCGTAAGGAAAGTAAAAGGTTAAAACAAATCTTCAGAAATTAGTAACCTTAAAGAATAAAACGCCTTTCCATCATAAAGGTGAGATCACTCCCACGAACACGGTGGGGGAGGGGATGGGGGAGAGGGTGTAGTAGGGAAGGAGGGGCGTTGTACCATCACCACCATAGTCATTTGGTGAGGACAGTGTGTTACCCACAACAAAGCTGGTTGTTTTCTGAATGATTCATTTCCTCCATGTCATAACGTCACCACTGCTGACGATTGAAGCCGCCTCTCCTTGCATTATTGTCCAGGGACCATTTTTAACGAGGCGCTCCAGGTGTGTGACTATCCGGGCGACGCCCCCGCCCCCTGTGGGCCCCACAAGTTAGACTACTCCTCCACGCCCCAGGGGCCATGGCCCGAGTATACCGTCATCGGCTGAGCCACGTCCCGGCATGCTCCTGACCGGAAGTGGCGCACCAAGAAGTGTGGATTATTCATTTGTTGTTTATGTCTCTGTCTGTTTTGAATTGTAAGTTCATGCGTTGAAGCCGAGATATTTTCAGTTGAAAATGATGTTTTTAGACTCTTGTGGATTATGACATAGTTTGCTCAATTCAAACTGAAATAAAAACAATTTGTTGATTTAAAACGACTGACGTGAAATAAAAAATGGCTGACGGCATACTTCGTTCACTGGTTAAAGGTGATCAGAACAAAGTTTTAAACTCTGCAGAGTCATGCAGTACCGTTTTGAAATTAGAAATCAAATGTTCTTAAGATTCATAAAAATACACGATACCGAGCTCTCTCTCTCTCTCTCTCTCTCTCTCTCTCTCTCACACACACACACACACACACACACACACACACACACACACAACACACACAAACACACACACACACACTCAGCCTGAATAACGGTAAAATAAACAAAAACAGCAACCACCACCACCACCACAACCGCCACGACAAAGACGACTACTACCACTACTGCTAATGAAGATAATAGTGATGTGATATGTTGATGACTTTGTGACAAAAATTTGAATTAAAAAAAAAAAGAAAAAGAAAGAAAAGGGAGAAGAAGGAGAAGGAAGAAGAGGAAAAGACGATGAAGAAGAAAGGGTAGGAGAAAGATGATGATAACAAGAAGAAGTAAAAGAAGAATAAGGAAGAAGGAAGAAGAAGTAAAAGAAGAATAAGGAAGAAGAGGAAGAAGGAAAAAGAAGAAGTAAAAGAAGAAGAAGAAGTAAAAGAAGAAGAAAGAAGAAGAAGAAGTAAAAGAAGAAGGAAGATGAAGTAAAAGAAGAACAAAGAAGAAGAGGAAGAAGTAAAAGAAGAAGGAAGGAGGAAGAAGAGAAAAAGACGATGAATAAGAATAAGAATGGGTAGAATAAAGGTGGTGAAAACAAGAAGAAGAAGTAAAAGAAGAAGTAAAAGAAGAAGAAGGGAGAAGAGGAAGAGGAAGAGCAACAACAAAAGAAAGAAGAAACAACAGAATAATACCAAAAAAAAACCCGACGACACCCGGAGCTAAATCAATAATAACAGCAACAAGACCAACACGAACAACAACGACAACATCATCAGCATGATCATAGTGACCTTCTTTGTCCCACTATGTTCGGTCGTTGTCCATTGAGGACGTCCCTGTGGATGACGTCACCTCTGGCTCCCGTCATCACAGCTACACAACTCCTCCTCCGTATCTTCTTCTTCGTTCGTGGGCTGCAACTCCCACGTTCACTCGTAGGTACACGAGTGGGCTTTTACGTGTGTGGCCGTTTTTACCCCGCTATGTAGGCAGCCATACTCCATTTTCGGGGGTGTGCATGCTGGGTATGATCTCGTTTCCATAACCCACCGAACGCTGACATGGATTACAGGATCTTTAACGTGCGTATTTTGATCTTCTGCTTGCGTATACACATAAAGGGGGTTCAGGCACAAGCAGGTCTGTATATATGTTGACCTGGGAGATCGGGAAAATCTCCACCCTTTACCCACCAGGCGCAGTTACCGAGATTCGAACCTGGCACCCTCAGATTGAAAGTCCAACGCTTTAACCATTCGGCTATTGCGCCCGTTTCGCCATCATCAATACACCGCACTGCGGGAGTAAAGTGGTTAAACTTCTCAACATCACCACGCAAGAATGTCAAAATGAAAATCATTACAGTTACAAGGTCACCACAATGTCAAAGTAGAGGGGCTAAAGATATTAACACCACCACACGAGGTGTCAGAATGAAGGGGTTAAATTTGTCAACGTCAACCCACCGGGCTGAAAATGTAGGGGTTAATGTCAGCGTCATCATACGACACTGCCAAAATAAAGGTGTTGAAGCTGGCAACATCAGCACACGACGCCGTAAAAAAAAAAAAGGTGTGAAAGATGTCCACAGATGAATTATCACGAAGTCGATCAGAATAACATAGTTCAAATTTTCAGCAAGGCTGATTTGATAAAGAGATTAAATTTATCAATACGTCTGTCAAAATAAACGGGTTAAAGTTGGCAAAAAAAGCCATCTAAACAAATGGGATCGATGTTGTCAACCACTATATGAAAATACATGGGTGAAGATTGTCAAAAAAACCATCAGAATAAAGAGGGTTATAGGCGTGCAGCTTCTTATATGTATATAGATAGATAGATAGATAGATAGACAGATAGATAGATATCTTTATCTATCTATCTATCTATATATATATATATATATCTTTCTTTTATCTATGTGTGACTGTTGTTGACCGTGCTTATTTGTACTGTATTGTTTTTATCTAACTGTTGTTTAATGTTTGTTTATTTATTTATTTATTATGTTTTGATATTTCATTTTTAGAACAACACTACAGACTTGTTTAGTTGTTGCTGCCAATGTGTTTCTCTTTTTTTGTCTCATTCGTTCTGTCCCAGTGTCCGTGCACTGTTTATAAGTAGATCAGCACTGTCTGATAATGTATCTTATCTCCTCTGTGTCCCTCTGTCTGTCTGTTTCTGTCTTTACCACAGTCCTCTGTCTGTCTGTCTGTCTGTGACGTCCATCTGTTTGTCTGTTTCTGTCTTTACAACAGCCCTCTGTCTATCTGTCTGTCTGTTTCTGTCTTTACCACAGTCCTCTGTCTGTCTGTTTCTGTCTGTACCACAGTCCTCTGTCTGTTTCTGTCTTTACAACAGCCCTCTGTCTGTCTGTTTCTGTCTTTACCACAGTCCTCTGTCTGTCTGTTTCTGTCTTTACAACAGTCCTCTGTCTGTCTGTTTCCGTCTTTACAACAGTCCTCTGTCTATCTGTGTGTCTGTCTGTGTGTCTGTCTGTCTGTGACGTCCATATGTCTGTCTGTTTCTGTCTTTACCACAGTCCTCTGTCTGTCTGTTTCTGTCTTTACCACAGTCCTCTGTCTATCTGTGTGTCTGTCTGTGTGTCTGTCTGTCTGTGACGTCCATATGTCTGTCTGTTTCTGTCTTTACCACAGTCCTCTGTCTGTCTGTTTCCGTCTTTACAACAGTCCTCTGTCTATCTGTGTGTCTGTCTGTGTGTCTGTCTGTCTGTGACGTCCATCTGTCTGTCTGTTTCTGTCTTTACCACAGTCCTCTGTCTGTCTGTTTCTGTCTTTACCACAGTCCTCTGTCTGTCTGTTTCTGTCTTTACAACAGTCCTCTGTCTGTCTGTTTCTGTCTTTACAACAGTCCTCTGTCTGTCTGTTTCTGTCTTTACAACAGTCCTCTGTCTGTCTGTTTCCGTCTTTACAACAGTCCTCTGTCTATCTGTGTGTCTGTCTGTGTGTCTGTCTGTCTGTGACGTCCATCTGTCTGTCTGTTTCTGTCTTTACCACAGTCCTCTGTCTGTTTCTGTCTGTACCACAGTCCTCTGTCTGTCTGTTTCTGTCTTTACAACAGTCCTCTGTCTGTCTGTCTGTCTGTCTGTCTGTCTGTCTGTCTGTCTTTACAACAGTCCTCTGTCTGTCTGTTTCTGTCTTTACCACAGTCCTCTGTCTGTCTGTTTCTGTCTTTACAACAGTCCTCTGTCTGTCTGTTTCTGTCTGTACCACAGTCCTCTGTCTCTGTCTCTCTCTCTCTCCTTCCTGCTGTTTCTCTCTTTATATGTCGCTGACTGTCTGTCTGTTTCTGTATGCGAGGTTATGTGTGTGTGTGTGTGTGTGTGTGTGTGTGTGTGTGTGTGTGTGTGTGTGTGTGTGAGTGTGTGTGTGTGTGTGTGTGTGTGTGTGTGTGTGTGTGTGTGTGTGTGTGTGTGTGTGTGTGTGTGTGTGTGTCTGTGTGTCTGTGTCTGTGTGTGTCTGTGTCTGTGTCTGTGTCTGTGTGATGTGCATCTTATCTTAAGAAAGTCTCACATGTGTCAGTGGAACATCCTCCAAGGTTGTCCTTGTCACCGACATTCAGTGTGTACAAACTGGGTCCGTCTCCCCGCACACGTGTAGTAAGAGGGTGGAGGATTTCTTCAGTTTCGGACCAGCAGGACATCACATTCAATTCATCCTGTGGGCATTTTAAAATTTTTTTAAATTTATTTACTTATTACGCTTATAGTTGACTTCATCAAGTTTTTGCGCCTCATACATATTATTAGTAGTGGTAGTAGGGTTTGCTTTTTTTAAATTTTTTAATTTTTTTTCTATTATTTATTCACCTTTTTTATGTATTTATCTATTATTTATTCACTTTTTTATATTTTTTAATGTATTTATCTACTATTTATTCACTTTTTTTATGTATTTACCTATTATTTATTCACTTTTTTTTCAAGGCCTGACTAAGCGCGTTGGGTTACGCTGCTGGTCAGGCATCTGCTTGGCAGATGTGGTGTAGCGTATATAGATTTGTCCGAACGCAGTGACGCCTCCTTGAGCTACTGAAACTGAAACTGAAACTGTGGGCGCCCCCCTCACCAGCCCCCACACCCCCACTAAATGCCTTCCTCCCCTGTCAACTAAAACACCCCGGTCACCAGCCATACACCCACCCACCCTTCACCCCCACTAAATGCCTTCCTCCCCTTCCAGCTAAACACCCCGGTCACCAGAGATACACCCACCATTCACCCCCACTAAATGCCTTCCTCCCCTTCCAGCTAAACACCCCGGTCACCAGAGATACACCCACCCTTCACCCCCACTAAATGCCTTCCTCCCCTTCCAGCTAAACACCCCGGTCACCAGAGATACACCCACCATTCACCCCCACTAAATGCCTTCCTCCCCTTCCAGCTAAACACCCCAGTCACCAGCCATACACCCACCCACCCTTCACCCCCACTAAATGCTTCCTCCCCTGTCACCTAAAACACCCTGGTCACCAGCCATACACCCCCCCCCCTACACCCTTCACCCCCACTAAATGCCTTCCTTCCCTGTCCACTAAACACCCCGGTCACCAGCCATACACCCCCCCACCCTTCACCCCCACTAAATGCCTTCCTTCCCTGTCCACTAAACACCCCGGTCACCAGCCATACACCCCCCCACCCTTCACCCCCACTAAATGCCTTCCTCCCCTGTCCACTAAAACACCCCGGTCACCAGCCATACACCCACCCACCCTTCACCCCCACTAAATGCCTTCCTTCCCTGTCCACTAAACCACCCGGTCACCAGCCATACACCCACCCTTAAGCCCCACTAAATGCCTTCCTCCCCTGTCAACTAAACACCCCGGTCACCAGCCATACACCCACCCACCCTTCACACCCACTAAATGCACTTCCTCCCCTGTCAACTAAAACACCCCGGTCACCAGCCACACACACACCCACCCTTCACCCCCACTAAATGCCTTCCTTCCCTGTCAACTAAAACACCCCGGTCACCAGCCATACACCCACCCACCCTTCACCCCCACTAAATGCCTTCCTCCCCTGTCAGCTAAAACACCCCGGTCACCAGCCATACACCCACCCTTCGCCCCCACTAAATGCCTTCCTCCCCTGTCAACTAAAACACCCCGGTCACCAGCCATACACCCAAGCACCCTTCACACCCACTAAATGCACTTCCTCCCCTGTCAACTAAACACCCCGGTCACCAGCCATACACCCACCCACCCTTCACCCCCACTAAATGCCTTCCTCCCCTGTCAACTAAAACACCCCGGTCACCAGCCATACACCCACCCTTCACCCCCACTAAATGCCTTCCTCCCCTGTCCACTAAACCACCCGGTCACCAGCCATACACCCACCCACCTTCACCCCCACTAAATGCCTTCCTTCCCTGTCAACTAAACACCCTGGTCACCAGCCATACATCCACCCACCCTTCAGCCCCACTAAATGCCTTCCTCCCCTGTCCACTAAACATCCCGGTCACCAGCCATACACCGTCCCACCCACCCCACACCCCCACGTTCTGCTGCTGTAGTAGGTCATAGTTCACTGGGTTGTGCAGGGATCAGGCCACAGACACTGTCCCTCCCCATTGATAAACAACGTCTGCAGGTTGTCGGCTGACCTTCCTAGCTAGCTAGGTGTGGTCAAGTGATGGCCCAAATTCCCGTGTAGGCTCACACCAGTTACACCCCCCCCCCAACCCCTCCCCTCTCAAACGCTTTAGTAAGTGTCTGCGCTGGTTGGACAAGATTATCAACCAATGGAATTGTTTGTTTCCTGCAGTGACAAAACTGTAGAATATCTGGGTGGGTTTGTACGTGTGTGAGCGTATGTCTTGGGAGCTGGTGTGTGTGTGTGTGTGTGTGTGTGTGTGTGTGTGTGTGTGTGTGTGTGTGTGTGCGTGCCTTGGCCTGTAGTTTTTTTAATCGATGTGTGTGCGTGCGTGCGTGCGTATGTGTGTGTGTGTGTGTGTGTGTGTGTGTGTTTGTGTGCGTGCGTGTGCGTGTGTGTGTGTGTGTGTGTGTGTGCGTGCGTGCGTGCGTGCGTGTGTGCACGCACGCGCGTGCACTTACACGCTTAATTCAATATGCACGTGACATTTGGTTTGCGCAAGTTCACTGAATATGGCCCATGTTCATTCTTATTTCATTTCAGTCATTTGTCTACGAGATATCTCTCATTTTATGATATTTTGATGTAATTGCTTATTTGTATATTCGTTTCAAATTCGTTTAATATTTAAGTTTTCTAGGTGTCTCTCATTTTATCTTTATTTTAATATAAATGCTTATTTGTTTATCCATTTCAGTTGTGTTTCATGTTCAAGTTTTGTGGGAACCTAGTGCAGCACTCACGGCCTGACCAGAGAGTTTGGATTTATGTCTGTGAGGCATCTGCTGCCCTCCATTTTTTTTTCTTTACAGCAGATGTGGTGTAGCGCTTTCTTTACAGCAGTAGTGGCATAGCGTGTACGGACCAGTCCGCACGATTTTTTACACCTTCTTGAAAGATATAGAGGGTAAATGTGGAAGATGTAGAGTGGTAAATGTGGAAGATGTAGAGGGGTAACACTGGAAGATATAGAGGGATAACACTGAAAGATATAGAGGGATAACACTGAAAGATGTGAAGGATAACACTGAAAGATATAGAGGGATAAATCTGAAAGATGTAGAGGGATAACACTGAAAGATATAGAGGGATAACTCTGAAAGATATAGAGGGATAACACAGAAAGATATAGAGGGATAAATCTGAAAGATATAGAGGGATAAATCTGACAGATGTAGAGGGATAACACTGAAAGATATAGAGGGATAACACTGAAAGATATAGAGGGATAACACTGAAAGATTTAGAGGGATAACACTGAAAGATATAGAGGGATAAATCTGAAAGATGTAGAAGGGTAACAATGAAAGATATAGAGGGATAACACTGAAAGATATAGAGAGATAAATCTGAAAGATGTAGAGGGATAACACTGAAAGATGTAGAAGGATAACACTGAAAGATATAGAGGGATAAATCTGAAAGATGTAGAGGGATAACACTGAAAGATGCAGAAGGATAACACTGAAAGATAATTATAGAGGGATAGATCTGAAAGATGTAGAGGGATAACACTGAAAGATATAAAGGGATAACTGTAAAAGATGTAGGGGGATAACTCTGGAAGATATAGAGGGACAACTCTGAAAGATGTAGAGGGATAACACTGAAAGATGTAGAGGGATAACACTGAAAGATATAGAGGGATAACACTGAAAGATATAGAGGGATAAATCTGAAAGATGTAGAGGGATAACACTGAAAGATATAGAGGGATAAATCTGGAAGATACAGAGGGATAACACTGAAAGATATAGAGGGATAAATCTGAAAGATGTAGAAGGGTAACACTGAAAGATATAGAGGGATAACACTGAAAGATATAGAGGGATAACTCTGAAAGATGTAGAGGGATAACACTGAAAGATATAGAGGGATAACACTGAAAGATATAGAGGGATAACTCTGAAAGATGTAGGGGGATAACTCTAAAAGATGTAGGGGAATAGCTCTGGAAGATATAGAGGGATAACACTGAAAGATATAGAGGGATAAATCTGAAAGATGTAGAGGGATAACTCTGAAAGATATAGAGGGATAACTCTGGAAGATATAGAGGGATAACTCTGAAAGATGTAGAGGGATAACACTGAAAGATATAGAGGGATAAAACTGAAAGATATAGAGGGATAAATCTGAAAGATGTAGAGGGATAACACTGAAAGATATAGAGGGATAACACTGAAAGATATAGAGGGATAAATCTGAAAGATGTAGAGGGATAACTCTGAAAGATATAGAGGGATAACACTGAAAGATATAGAGGGATAACACTGAAAGATATAGAGGGATAAATCTGAAAGATGTAGAGGGATAACACTGAAAGATATAGAGGGATAACTCTGGAAGATATAGAGGGACAACTCTGAAAGATATAGAGGGATAAATCTGAAAGATGTAGAAGGGTAACACTGAAAGATATAGAGGGATAACACTGAAAGATATAGAGGGATAACACTGAAAGATGTAGAGGGATAAATCTGAAAGATGTAGAGGGATAACTCTGAAAGATGTAGAGGGATAACACTGAAAGATGTAGAAGGATAACACTGAAAGATATAGAGGGATAACACTGAAAGATATAGAGGGATAAATCTGAAAGATGTAGAGGGATAACACTGAAAGATGTAGAAGGATAACACTGAAAGATATAGAGAGATAAATCTAAAAGATGTAGAAGGGTAACAATGAAAGATATAGAGGGATAACACTGAAAGATATAGTGGAATTACTCTGGAAGATATAGAGGGATAACACTGAAAGATATAGAGGGATAACACTGGAAGATATAGAGGGATAACACTGAAAGATATAGAGGGATAACACTGAAAGATGTAGAGGGATAACACTGAAAGATAATTATAGAGGGATAGATCTGAAAGATGTAGAGGGATAACACTGAAAGATGTAGGGGGGTAACTCTGGAAGATATAGAGGGATAAATCTGAAAGATGTAGAAGGGTAACACTGAAAGATATAGAGGGATAGCACTGAAAGATATAGAGGGATATCACTGAAAGTTATAGAGGGATAACTCTGAAAGATGTAGGGGGATAACTCTGGAAGATATAGAGGGATAACACTGAAAGATATAGAGGGATAACACTGAAAGATAATTATAGAGGGGTAACTCCGAAAGATACATACGGCTTGTCCCATTCCTAAATAACCCATGTCACCGAAGAATTTCCACACGGTCTGCTCGCCTCAAAGGATGTTCAGGACACGTGGTTGTTAACAACCTACCCCCCCCCCCCCCCCCAAACCTCCCCACCTACCCCCAACACAGGGGTACAGAAACAGAAGGGTTAAGTTGTGCTGGGTGACACCTCAGTCAGAAAATGCTACTGTTTTCCACCAAGGAACTGAAGGGTACAGAAAGAGAGGGGTTAAGTTGTGCTGGGTGACACCTCAGTCAGAAAATGCTACTGTTTTCCACCAAGGAACTGAAGGGTACAGAAACAGAAGGGTTAAGTTGAGCTGGGTGACGCTGTCAGTCAGAAAATGCTACTGTTTTCCACCAAGGAACTGAAGGGTACAGAAACAGAAGGGTTAAGTTGTGCTGGGTGACACCTCAGTCAGAAAATGCTACTGTTTTCCACCAAGGAACTGAAGGCTACAGAAAGAGAGGGGTTACGTTGTGCTGGGTAACGCTGTCAGTCAGAAAATGCCACAGTTGTCCACCAAGGAACTGAAGGGTACAGAAAGAGAGGGGTTAAGTTGTGCTGGGTGACGCAGTCAGTCAGAAAATGCTACTGTTTTCCACCAAGGAACTGAAGGGTACAGAAAGAGAGGGGTTAAGTTGTGCTGGGTGACGCTGTCAGTCAGAAAATGCCACAGTTGTCCACCAAGGAAATACAGGGGAGCGTCAGATTCCACTGGGTGGATATTTAAATGGGGGAACCCTGGGGGTGGGGGTCAGGGAGAGACAGGTAATTGTGGCTGACCGGAGGACGCTGTGAGAGAGACTGACATCAGTTTGGTTGAGAGGACTTCTTGTTGTTGTTGTTGTCGTAGAGACGGTCGCCATGTTGAAGTCTGCAATTATTGTGATAATTATTGTGATGATGCTGCCACTAGCAGGTGAGAGTGTTTGTTTTTTGCTACTGTTTTTTTTCTTCTGTAAATGGATATGGCTTTTGTTGTTTCTCAGTCTGTCTGTCTGTCTGTCTCTCTCTTACAACACTCTATTTGTGTGTGTGTGTGTGTGTGTGTGTGTGCATTACAAGGCTGTGTACATTACAGGACTGATTCACCCTTTGTGGGGGTATTTCTAAAAGGCAAATTTCATGTCAGCCCTCTGAGACACCCCATGCTGTTTAACTGAACCGCAGGTCACGCACTTCACGCAAACTGCTTGGTTTCGGGGTATTGGTCACACTTCCTACCTGAGTAGCACCAGCAGGTGTCTGTATTTCTCGGGCCTGGCAGACATCAGGTTGTTACAACAGTGAGAGAGAAACAGGCTTGTCATACGGTCCCAGACTTAATGTGGAACTTCGCATCTTTAGAGATTTTTTTTTTTTTTTGTATTTCTTTTTAATCACAACATATTTCTCTGTGTGAAATTCGAGCTGCTCTCCTCAGGGAGAGCGCGTCGCTACACTACAGCGCCACCCATTTTTTTGTATTTTTTCCTGCGTGCAGTTTTTGTTTTGTTTTGTTTTGTTTTTCCTGTCGAAGTGGATATTTCTACAGAATTTTGCCAGGAACTACCCTTTTGTTGCCGTGGGTTCTTTTACGTGCATTAAGTGCATTCTGCACACGGGACCTCGGTTTATCGTCTCATCCGTATGACTAGCGTCCAGACCACCACTCAAGGTCTAGTGGAGGGGGAGAAAATATCAGCGGCTGAGCCGATTCGAACCAGTGCGCTCAGATTCTCTCGCTTCCAAGGCGGTCACTCCATATGATGATGTGTGTAAAATGTGTCGCCAGAATTTTGAAAATCAGATTCAGTTTGTTTTCCATTGGAAGGAATGTGAGGAATTGCAAGGGATGTAAATCGCTTTCATCTGCAGTTCGACACGATCAAATCGTTGGCCTTGCATCAGAAAACGAATAAATTATATTGTCACTCGCTTGATTTATTGCAGAGGCATCTCGTATCAGAAAGAGAGGATTAACCTGTTGATAATGTCAACGTGATATCAGAATCATAATTTCATTCAATAAGACCAAAACCCCATTTGAAGAGGTTGATGTCAACGTGGTAAGAAACGCAGTGTTTAATAAAACACAAGATAACCATTCTCGCTCACTACGATCGGCTTCGGATCCACTCTGTTTACGCATACCCAGATTCAAACACTCGACTGTTGGCCGCCGTTCTTTCTCTGTCTCTGGACCTTGCGATTGGAATGAACTTCCAGTTTCGCTTCGTCAAGTCTCTACACTCAGCTCTTTCAAGTCTGGCCTTAAACCCCACCTCTTCCCAAAATAGCCTCCCTTGCCTGCCCTTCCTTGTCTTTAGTTTCTACAGTTTTAGAGTTATGCATGCGCGTGAATGACTGGTGTGAAAGCGCTTTGATTTGTCTCTGCACAAGATCCAGCGCTATATAAATACCATTATTATTATAAATCAAGATAGATAATTGCACAAAAAGAGAGATTCAGCTACACACATTTTGAATGGTCACATGTCCGTATTATTTTCATGTC
>NC_134904.1:8433515-8443515 GCF_041734735.1 Babylonia areolata | reverse complement strand
AAGAACTAGCATGCCACTAGAAATGAGAGGTGGGGTCGATTTGTTCTGCTGGTCAGAGCACAGTTCATTTGTTGCGTGTGAGAATATGTTGAAATCAGAGGGGAGGGCACAGTATCACAGGTCATTATCTCCATTTTTTATTCTTCTGAGTGATTCCAGCACGTGATAAATGCTTCAACACAACTCCGGACACAAAGTGAACAAGGCCACTGGTGACACAGGACAAGAGATGGATGGAGACGTCAAAGGAAAGAAAAACAGATGGCTGTGTGGTGGTCTACTTTCTGGGACTTTTAGACACATGTACTTGTACTGACTTGTCCCCGCTAAAGTCATTCACCGAGGAACAAGGAGCTCTGTTGACGAGAGGAGACAGAGGAAGGAAAACAACAGCAACAACAACGACGACGACGACGACAACAACAACAACAACAAAGATGTACTGACTGGCTCCGCGACTAAGCCATTATTGTCGTTAGTAGGGGGCTTAGTAGGTGGTGTCCTAAGTACGTTAAAACAGAACAGGCACCACTGAACACCACCGAAGTGACTCAGCAGCAGTGCAGGGTCTCCTCTGGTGTGTGGCCTCCTGGCGACCTAACATCGATGGTTCCCTGTGGACTGCCGACGCTGGAACTGCGACGGACGAACCCGGGTGTGGCCGTGTTTGGGGGAATCTAAATGAGCGGCGTGGGAGTAATGCCACTGAAACGGTGCAGATGTTGGGGCAGCAAAAAAAAAAAAAAAAAGAAAAAAAAAAAAAGATGTACTGACAACATTGCACAATGGACAGGGAAAACCATTTTCAAAGACACATAATTGACAGACTTGGAGGAATCTGGTGAACAGTTCTGTACGGCGCCCCAGTGACTATGGACAACAAGAAGGAACAAAAGTAGTAAAGAAAAAGACTTTATGTTGGTGTGGGGGAAAAAAAACAAAACAAGGCGGTGGTCTTGACGACGGGCGCAATAGCCGAGTGGTTAAAGCGTTGGATTGTCAATCTGAGGGTCCCGGGTTCGAATCACGGTGACGGCGCCTGGTGGGTAAATGGTGTGGAGATTTTTACGATCTCCCAGGTCAACATATGTGCAGACTTGCTAGTGCCTGAGCCCCTTTCGTGTGTATATGCAAGCAGAAGATCAAATACGCACGTTAAAGATCCTGTAATCCATGTCAGCGTTCGGTGGGTTATGGAAACAAGAACATACCCAGCATGCACAGCCCCGAAAACGGAGTATGGCTGCCTACATGGCGGGGTAAAAACGGTCATACATGTAAAAGCCCACTCGTGTGCATACGAGTGAACGCAGAAGAAGAAGAAGGTGGTCTTGACAGCGCACAGGCCTTGTTTCAAGATACAACGAACGAAAGATTTGTTCTCTCCGATCCTTCAAACAGTCTGTTTTTTCAGGAGGTGCAGAGTCAACACTGACCGCGTGGGAACGGAAAACAGGCCCCGTCACAGCAGTGGAGTGTGGCCACACGGAGCCCCCAACCTGGACCTGTCAACACCAGGACCACGTCAAGATCGCTGATCCAGAGACAGCATCACAGCTCTGTACTCTCTAGCTCGGCTGATGTCGCGTATGATATCCTGAACTATCCGTTTTGCTACTTCTGCTCCATGAGAGTCTGATTTTGATTTTCAACCTTGTTCGTAGTTCTTCCAGGATAACAGCAGAAACTGCAACACAGCTCGAACTAACCTGCTGACAGAAAGAGGAAGAGGAGGAGGAAGAAGAGAGGGGAAGCAGGTGGAGGATATGGTAGGAGGAATGGTGTCAGTGCAGAGGGCAGCGTGGTGGCTGATGGTGGTGTGCTGTGTGGCCCCATGTGAGGGTAAGTAGGGCTTGCCTCTTTTTTTTTCATATTGATAACAACAACTACAACAAGAATAATAGCAATAATGATAACAATAACAACAACAATCATCATCTTCATAATCATAATCATAATGATGATGATGATGGTGAGGAGGAGGAGGATGGTGGTGGTGATGATGATGATGGTGATGGCAATGGTGGTGGTGGTGGTGATGGTGATGATGATGGTGGTGATGGTGGTGGTGGTGGAAGTGGTGGTGGTGGTGGTGATGGTGATGATGATGATGATGATGGTGGTGGTGATGGTGGTTGTAGTGGTGGTGGTGATGGTGATGATGATGATGGTTGTGGTGGTGGTGATGTTGATGATGATGATAATGATGGTGATGATGATGATGATGATATAGTACTAGTATTGACGATGATAATGATAATGATGATGATGATGATGATAGTGGTGGTGGTGGTGGTTGTGACGATGACGATGATGATGATGATGAAGATGATGACGATAATGATTGTGATAGTGGTGGTGGTGGTGGTGACGATCATGATGACGATGACGATGACGATGATGATGATTGATGTTTACAACTCCGGCACAGGGAACTCATGGCGTTTACAATAAAAGGTATACATACATAAATATACATGCATTCAAGTACGACACAGTATATATAAACAAGCGTATGCTCACACAAACACGCAAACACACACACACACACAGTGTGGCTCTGTTGGCTCTGTGTGTGTGTGTGTGTGTGTGTGTGTGTGTGTGTGTGTGTGTGTGTGTGTGTGTGTGTGTGTGTATGTGTGCGCTTGTGCGTCTGCATGTGTTTCTATTTCTGTCTACAAACTTGTTTCCTTCTTCTCTGTATGTGTCGTGTCTTGTGATGTCCTGTGACATTGTGTGATGTCCTGTGACATTGTGTGATGTCCTGTGATGTCCTGTGACATTGTGTGATGTCCTGTGACATTGTGTGATGTCCTGTGACATTGTGTGATGTCCTGTGATGTCCTGTGACATTGTGTGATGTCCTGTGACATTGTGTGATGTCCTGTGATGTCCTGTGACATTGTGTGATGTTCTGTGATGTCCTGTGACATTGTGTGATGTCCTGTGACATTGTGTGATGTTCTGTGATGTTCTATGACATTGTGTGATGTCCTGTGATGTCCTATGACATTGTGTGATGTCCTGTGACATTGTGTGATGTTCTGTGATGTTCTATGACATTGTGTGATGTTCTGTGATGTTCTATGACATTGTGTGATGTTCTGTGACATTGTGTGATGTTCTGTGACATTGTGTGATGTTCTGTGATGTCCTGTGACATTGTGTGATGTTCTGTGATGCCCTGTGACATTGTGTGATGTTCTGTGATGTCCTGTGACATTGTGTGATGTCCTGTGACATTGTGTGATGTCCTGTGACATTGTGTGATGTCCTGTGATGTCCTGTGACATTGTGTGATGTCCTGTGACATTGTGTGATGTCCTGTGATATTGTGTGATGTTCTGTGATGTCCTGTGACATTGTGTGATGTTCTGTGATGTTCTGTGATATTGTGTGATGTTCTGTGATGTCCTGTGACATTGTGTGATGTTCTGTGATGTCCTGTGACATTGTGTGATGTCCTGTGATATTGTGTGATGTTCTGTGATGTCCTGTGACATTGTGTGATGTTCTGTGATGTTCTATGACATTGTGTGATGTCCTGTGATGTCCTGTGATATTGTGTGATGTCCTGTGATATTGTGTGATGTCCTGTGATATTGTGTGATGTCCTATGATATTGTGTGATGTCCTGTGATGTCCTGTGATATTGTGTGATGTCCTATGATATTGTGTGATGTCCTGTGATGTCCTGTGATATTGTGTGATGTCCTGTGATATTGTGTGATGTCCTGTGATATTGTGTGATGTCCTGTGATGTCCTATGATATTGTGTGATGTCCTGTGATATTGTGTGATGTCCTGTGATATTGTGTGATGTCCTATGATATTGTGTGATGTCCTGTGATGTCCTGTGATATTGTGTGATGTCCTATGATATTGTGTGATGTCCTGTGATGTCCTGTGATATTGTGTGATGTCCTGTGATGTCCTGTGATATTGTGTGATGTCCTATGACATTGTGTGATGTCCTGTGATGTCCTATGACATTGTGTGATGTTCTGTGGCATTGTGTGATGTTCTGTGATGTCCTATGATATTGTGTGATGTCCTGTGATATTGTGTGATGTCATGTGATGTCCTATGATATTGTGTGATGTCCTATGACATTGTGTGATGTCCTGTGATGCCCTGTGACATTGTGTGATGTCCTATGATATTTTGTGATGTCCTGTGATGGCCAACACATTACAATACAGGACAAGATAATTTTCAAACCAATCTATCTTCATGCACACACAATACCACACACAATGCATTTGTATTTGTATTTCTTTTTATCACAACAGATTTCTCTGTGTGAAATTCGGGCTGCTCTCCCCAGGGAGAGCGTGTCGCTACACTACAGCGCCACCCATTTTTTGTTGTTGTTTTTTTTTCTGCGTGCAGTGTTATTTGTTTTCCCTATCGAAGTGGATTTTTCCACAGAATTTTGCCAGGGACAACCCTTTTGTTGCCGTGGGTTCTTTTACGCGCGCTAAGTGCATGCTGCACACGGGACCTCGGCTTATCGTCTCATCCGAATGACTAGCGTCCAGACCACCACTCAAGGTCCAGTGGAGAGGGAGAAAATATCGGCTGCTGAGCCGTGATTCTAACCAGCGCGTTCAGATGCTCTCGCTTCCTAGGCGGACGCGTTACCTCTAGGCCATCACTCCACTCATGCAACAGTCAAACACTCATCTGTCTTCATACACACACATCAACACAACACAACACTCAAACACTAATCCATCTTCATACACACACATCAACACACAACGAAACACTCATGGAACGTATCCAAGACAATACCAGAATAAAGCCCATAATGTAAACTACCTTGTAAACACCTAGTATCATGTATATGATGCCCAGTAAATGCCCACCGTTTTGGGATATAGAACTGTGCACAGGGTACCCTAAGATACCCAGTAAATGCTCACCGTTTTTGGATATGAAGCTGTGCACAGGGTACCCTAAAATATCTAGTGAATGCCCACCCTTTTTGGATATCTAACTGTACAAGGATACCCTATAATATCCAGTAAACGCCCATGTCCTTTACGGGTAAAAATGTGTGCACAGGGTACCATAAAAAAAACTTGTAAACGCCCACCCCTTTTTCGGATATAAAACTATTCACAGGGTACCCTAAAATATCTGGTAAAGATCCATTCATCACTCTGGAAAAATACAAGAAAAAAAAGATCATAATCAACTGACCATAAAATAAGTTTGCGATTTGTAAATATGTTATTTTACAAAGCAGCACATATGGAAAAAAAAAAAAAATCGAATGCCTGCATGAGTTGTCGATGTGTTGACAAAACCAAGCGAGAGCCGTTTATCGAGAGACAGTTAACTCACTCAGTACGGCCAGTCCTCTCTTCTCCACTACACAGACCCCTCGGATGTCCAGTGGCTGTCTGAATGACCCAACCTTTAGCTTCCATCGTCAGAATTGTGGTATTCTTTGTCAACATTCACGTCTTCAGTATAAGAGCCTTCCGTTTGCAATATTTTGATGATGGTAATTGGGGTGAAACGCTGTTAACGTCGTCTCTTTCGCCGTTCGTATGGAAAGAGTTAAGGAGTTCAGGGCCGAAACACTTGACTGACGGGGGCTTCTTCTCTGAAGACCTTGTACTGTCCAGATCTCCCAGGAGTTTCTTATCACTGTCCAACCACATCTGTACAGTGAAACTAAGACATGGAATGAGATGCCACAGAAGATTAACTCTCTCCATACGAACGGCGAAAGAGACGACGTTAACAGCGTTTCACCCCAATTACCACCATCAAAATATTACAAGCAGAAGGCTCTT
Organism: Babylonia areolata; assembly: GCF_041734735.1. NCBI lineage: Eukaryota > Metazoa > Mollusca > Gastropoda > Neogastropoda > Buccinidae > Babylonia > Babylonia areolata. The sequence goes on along the minus strand of NC_134904.1, from coordinate 8,437,705 downwards.
ACACTGAAGAGGTGAATGTTGACAAAGAATACCACAATTCTGACGACGGAAGCTAAAGGTTGGGTCATTCAGACACCCAATGGACATCCGAAGTGTCTGTGTAGAGGAGAAGAGAGGACTGGCCGTACTGAGTGAGTTAAAGGACCGAGATGACAACCTTCCCAACTTTAGGGGGAATTCGTGAATTTAAGATGATGAAGATAAGAGATAACATGGAGCTGTATTGTTCATAAACCAGCAGAAATGTGCCTGTTGGATGGAGGCAGGGGGTTGGCATTTTGAGGCAGTTTTACGGTAACGCTCACACCGCTTGTATCACAGATTGACACGAGTTTACAGGTGGGCCAACAGCAAAGTGAGAGCTGTATCATGCAATGGTTTCTCCATTACAACGGAAAATCATTCACAGCTTAGTCTTTTTGTGAAGGACTATGATTCTCAAACAAGGAGACAAAATTGCACTGACTTCTAGAGCTGCAGCCTTGGGGGCTAGTTGGGCTTTTGGAACCATCACAACAGTGGCTGTCCTAAAAGCTCTCTTGGCCGAGAGAGTGGGGATGAAACTTGGGCAAGACACTCTCAACTGTTATCAAATTCTAGTTCAGATAGTCAGGATAGCAGTTGCCTCCTCTGCTGTTCTGATGGTCCTAGTGGGTCACGCCTGACGATCACACCGTAACGCTACAAAGCAGAATACCTGACAGGTGTGACGCTACAAAGCACAATACCTGACAGGTGTGACGCTACAAAGCACAATACCTGACAGGTGTGACACTACAAACCTGACAGGTGTGACGCTACAAAGCACAGTACCTGACAGGTGTGACACTACAAAGCACAATACCTGATCCTGACAGGTGTGACAGTACAAAGCACAATACCTGACAGGTGTGACGCTACAAAGCACAATACCTGACAGGTGTGACGCTACAAAGCACAATATCTGACAGGTGTGACACTACAAAGCACAATACCTGACAGGTGTGACGCTACAAAGCACAATACCTGACAGGTGTGACACTACAAAGCACAATACCTGACAGGTGTGACACTACAAAGCACAATACCTGACAGGTGTGACGCTACAAAGCACAATACCTGACAGGTGTGACACTACAAAGCACAGTACCTGACAGGTGTGACGCTACAAAGCACAATACCTGACAGGTGTGACGCTACAAAGCACAATACCTGATCCTGATAGGTGTGACGCTACAAAGCACAATACCTGACAGGTGTGACGCTACAAAGCAGAATACCTGACAGGTGTGACACTACAAAGCACAATATCTGACAGGTGCGACGCTACAAAGCAGAATACCTGACAGGTGTGACACTACAAAGCACAATACCTGACAGGTGTGACGCTACAAAGCACAATACCTGACAGGTGTGACGCTACAAAGCACAATACCTGGCAGGTGTGACACTACAAAGCACAATACCTGACAGGTGTGACGCTACAAAGCACAATACCAGACAGGTGTGACACTACAAAGCACAATATCTGACAGGTGTGACACTACAAAGCACAATATCTGACAGGTGTGACACTACAAAGCACAATGCCAGACAGGTGTGACGCTACAAAGCACAATACCTGACAGATGTGACGCTACAAAGCAGAATACCTGATCCTGATAGGTGTGACGCTACAAAGCAGAATACCTGACAGGTGTGACGCTACAAAGCACGATACCTGATCCTGACAGGTGTGACACTACAAAGCACAATACCTGATCCTGACAGGTGTGACACTACAAAGCACAATATCTGACAGGTGTGACGCTACAAAGCAGGATACCTGACAGGTGTGACGCTACAAAGCACAATACCTGACAGGTGTGACGCTACAAAGCACAATACCTGACAGGTGTGACACTACAAAGCACAATACCTGACAGGTGTGACGCTACAAAGCACAATACCTGACAGGTGTGACACTACAAAGCACAATACCTGACAGGTGTGACGCTACAAAGCACAATACCTGACAGGTGTGACGCTACAAAGCACAATACCTGACAGGTGTGACGCTACAGCTGACAGGTGTGACGCTACAAAGCAGAATACCTGATCCTGATAGGTGTGACGCTACAAAGCACAATACCTGACAGGTGTGACGCTACAAAGCAGAATACCTGACAGGTGTGACGCTACAAAGCACAATACCTGACAGGTGTGACACTACAAAGCAGAATACCTGACAGGTGTGACGCTACCAAGCACAATACCTGACAGGTGTGACGCTACAAAGCAGAATACCTGACGGGTGTGACACTACAAAGCAGAATACCTGACAGGTGTGACTCGGAGAAAGGGACGGACGGACAGGACGTGGTACGACTGCACTGACCACGACGATGGCCTCTACATAGGGGACTGCACTCACTTCTACCGCTGTGACAACCAGACCACCCGGATGTTGCCCTGCCCCGCCAACCTCGTCGTCAACGAGATCCAGATGTGGTGTGACTAGTGAGTGATGTGGTGCGACTACTGAGTGATGTGGTGCGACTACTGAGTGATGTGGTGTGGTGTGACTGGTGAGTGATGTGGTGTGACTGGTGAGTGATGTGGTGTGACTGGTGAGTGATGTGGTGTGAGTGGTGAGTGGTGTGGTGGTGTGACTGGTGAGTGATGTGGTGGAGTGACTACTGAGTGATGTGGTGTGACCGGTGAGTGATGTGGTGTGACTGGTGAGTGATGTGGTGTGACCGGTGAGTGATGTGGAGTGACTACTGAGTGATGTGGTGTGACTACTGAGTGATGTGGTGTGACTGGTGAGTGATGTGGTGTGAGTGGTGAGTGATGTGGTGGTGTGACTGGTGAGTGATGTGGTGGAGTGACTACTGAGTGATGTGGTGTGACCGGTGAGTGATGTGGTGTGACTGGTGAGTGATGTGGTGTGACCGGTGAGTGATGTGGAGTGACTACTGAGTGATGTGGTGTGACTACTGAGTGATGTGCTGTGACTAGTGAGTGATGTGTGGTGTGACTGGTGAGTGATGTGGAGTGACTACTGAGTGATGTGGTGTGACTAGTGAGTGATGTGGTGTGACTACTGAGTGAATGTGGTGTGACGAGTGATGTGGAGTGACTGGTGAGTGATGCGGTGTGACTGGTGAGTGATGTGGTGTGAGTGGTAACGAGTGAGCGATGTGCTGTGACTAGTGAATGAAGTGAGTGATGCGGTGTGAGCAGTGAGCGATGTAATTTGAGCAGTGAGTGATGTGGTGTTAGTGGTGAGTGATGAGGTGTGACTGGTGAGTGATGTGGTGTGACTAGCGAGTGATGTGGTGTGAGCAGTGAGTGCTGTGGTGTGACTGGCGAATGATGTGGTGTGAGTGGTTAGTGATGTGGTGTGAGTGGTGAGTGATATATAGATGTGTGTGACTACTCACATGAATGTATTGACAATGTACACGTCTCCGTGGAAACAGCAAGGACATGGTGGTGCCACCTTGCGGCACGGCCCCAGACTGCACGGACATCATTGACGGCAACTACGCTGACCTGAACAGCCGCTGCCAGAGATACTATAGCTGTCAGCATGGGCTGTTCTACGGCTACACCAAGTGTGCTGCCAGTGAGTGATGATGATGATGATGCTGATGATGATGGTGGTGGTGGTGGTGGTGATGATGATGATGATGATGATGGTGGTGGTGGTGATGATGATGATGATGATGATGGTGGTGGTGGTGATGATGATGATGATGATGATGATGATGATGGTGATGATGATGATGATGATGATGATGATGATGATGATGGTGGTGGTGGTGGTGGTGATGGTGATGATGATGATGATGATGATGATGGTGGTGATGATGGTGGTGGTGATGATGATGATGATGATGATGATGATGGTGGTGAAGATGATGATGATGATGATGATGATGATGATGATACTACAGCTGTCTATATGTCCTGTTCAATGGCTGCAACAAGTGTGCTGCCAGTGAGTGATGATGATGATGATGCTGATGATGATGGTGGTGATGATGGTGATGATGATGATGATGATGATGGTGGTGGTGGTGGTGATGATGATGATGATGATGATGATGATGATGGTGGTGGTGGTGGTGATGATGATGATGATGATGATGATGATGATGATACTACAGCTGTCTATATGTCCTGTTCAATGGCTGCAACAAGTGTGCTGCCAGTGAGTGATGATG
>NC_134904.1:8423515-8426015 GCF_041734735.1 Babylonia areolata | reverse complement strand
ACACCATTCCGAAACGGGGCTTCGAACCCCGATCCCTGGTGAACACTGGATCACGTTTAACCGATTCTGCCAGGGTGCCTTACAAGGACTGAAGTGCTGCCCTACCTGAAAGTTGTAGGAACATTTTGTGGAAACAAGTTGTTTTCCAAACGAAGCAGGTGAGTGAGAATAATCTGTTTCAGTTCAAGTGAGGCCAACAGACATCTGTTTCAGTTCAAGTGAGGCAAGCAGACAAAGGCATAATCTGTTTCAGTTCAAGTGAGGCAAGCAGACAAAGGCATAATCTGTTTCAGTTCAAGTGAGGCCAACAGACAAAGGCATAATCTGTTTCAGTTCAAGTGAGGCCAACAGACAAAGGCATAATCTGTTTCAGTTCAAGTGAGGCTAACAGACAAAGGCATAATCTGTTTCAGTTCAACTGAGGCCAGCAGACAAAGGCATAACCTGTTTCAGTTCAAGTGAGGCAAGCAGACAAAGGCATAACCTGTTTCAGTTCAAGTGAGGCAAGCAGACAAAGGCATAATCTGTTTCAGTTCAAGTGAGGCAAGCACACAAAGGCATAATCTATTTCAGTTCAAGTGAGGCAAGCAGACAAAGGCATAATCTGTTTCAGTTCAAGTGAGGCCGGCAGACAAAGACATCATCTGTTTCAGTTCAAGTGAGGCCAACAGACAGACAAAGGCATAATCTATTTCAGTTCAAGTGAGGCAAGCAGACAAAGGCATAATCTGTTTCAGTTCAAGTGAGGCCGGCAGACAAAGACATCAACGTTCCTCCAAAAGAAAGAGCTCCGTGAAACTCCGCTTGTCCTTGGTGATGAAAGACGTGTCACTGACGACAGACGCAGAAGACTGCCCAGTCTGTCCTGACGTCACTGACGACAGACACAGAAGACTGCCCAGTCAGCCCTGACGTCACTGACAACAGACACAGAGGATTGTCCTGACGTCACTGACAACAGACACAGAGGACTGCCCTGACGTCACTGACGACAGACAGAGAAGACTGCCCAGTCTGCCCTGACGTCACTGACGACAGACAGAGAAGACTGCCCAGTCAGCCCTGACGTCACTGACAACAGACACAGAGGATTGTCCTGACGTCACTGACAACAGACACAGAGGACTGCCCTGACGTCACTGACGACAGACACAGAAGACTGCCCAGTCAGCCCTGACGTCACTGACGACAGACAGAGAAGACTGCCCAGTCAGCCCTGACGTCACTGACGACAGACAGAGAAGACTGCCCAGTCTGTCCTGACGTCACTGACGACAGACACAGAAGACTGCCCTGTCTGTCCTGACGTCACTGACAACAGACACAGAAGACTGCCCTGACGTCACTGACAACAGACACAGAGGACTGCCCTGACGTCACTGACAACAGACACAGAGGACCGCCCTGACGTCACTGACGACAGACAGAGAAGACTGCCCAGTCTGCCCTGACGTCACTGACACAGACACCCCCCCAGTCTGCCGGGACGGACGTCAGTGGAAAACCAGAGGGACCCCCTCGCCATGAGGAAGGGCAGGGCAGGAGGCAGAGGCGGGATAGCGGGCAGGGCCGGGGGGCCGGAAGTGGAGGCGGACTTCACGAGCAGCAGGGCGGGGCTGGGCACGCACCGGAAGAACACGGCGGAGCGGCACCGCCTGGAGGACCGGCTGCGGTCCCTGGACTTGCTGCAGCGACAGGCCGCCCTCACCCACCGCCGCCACGAGAGGCACGTGCTGCACGGCCTCCTCACCCCAGCCCCCCTCCCCCCGCACAGACCCCCCGCCTCGTCCTCTGTCCCCAGGTGGGGGGGCGAGGAGGACAGTCTCCTGACGATTGGGGACTCCTCCTCCTCCCTCTCCTCCCCTTCCTCCTCTTTCTCCTCCCCCTCCCCCCTCCCCCGGCCAGGCAGAAGGGGCTCCCTGCAGCTGGAGGCGGACAGTCAGCGGTGCAGACGGCCGTCCATCGTGCTGCAGGAAGCCGCCGGGCAGCCCGTGCTGGACCTGTCCGACGACACGTGGGCCACGCCCCCCTCACAGGACGACCCCCACCACCACCACACCACCATCATCGACATGCTGGCCGCCAGGAACAAACCTCGGAGCGGCGCGCGCCGGGCCAGCGTAGGAGGCGGAGCAGGGGGAGGGGGAGGGGTGGGGGTGGGAGAGGGCAGCGGCGTGGGGGCAGAGCTGACCCTCCTTCTCCCCGACACCTCCACCTCCTCCACCTCCTCCACCCCCATCCCCGGCCAGAACGTGGACAGACTGGACCTGACCCTCACCCCCACCCCCACCCCCACCCCCAGACCCTCCCCCTCCCCAATCAGCAGCAGTGGCTCAGGGTCAGGGTCAGGGTCAGACGCAGTCATCGCGGCGGACCTGAGAGCGGCCAGCACCAGAGGGCGGCGGGGCAGCGTGACCACGGGGCCAGAGCCCGACACCCCCACCCCCCTCCTCCCCCACAGACCCAGGGAGGGACAGGCACGGGTGGTGGCGGCGGCGGA
>NC_134904.1:8418515-8421015 GCF_041734735.1 Babylonia areolata | reverse complement strand
ATGTGTGTGGGGGGGGAGGGGTGGGGTGGGGGGGGGGGGGACGGTGTCCAGAGGGTGGGGGAGACAAAGAGAGAAGACGGGAGAAGGCGGTGGGAAAGGGGAGGAAATTGGGGTGTCGTCACAAACAGCAGGGGTGACGGCCCTTTGCAGGGAAGACCTTGTCACAGGTTTTTAGACAAGGGGTTTGCCGCTTTGCGGTCCGCGTCACTATTATGCGTGTTTGGTTCTTTGGGTGAGGGAGAGAGAGAGGGGGAGAGACTGCGAGACAGAGAGAGACACAGAGAGACAGAAAGAGACACACAGAGAGAGATACAGAGAGAGACACACACACAGAGACAAAGAGAGACAGAGACACACACACACAGAGACACAGAGACACACACACACACACACACAGACACAGAGAGACACACACAAAGACACAGAGACACACACACACACAGAGACACCGTGAGACAGAGAGACACAGAGAGAGAGAGACAGAGAGAGACACACACAGAGACAGACTACACACACAGACACAGATGGAGATACAGAAGAACAGAAAGACAGAGAAAGAGACAGAGACAGAAGTCAGACAGAGAGACAGAGAGTCACAGAGAGACAGACACAGAAAGGGAAACACACAGAGAGACACAGAGAAAGCGAGAAAGAGAGCTAGGGACAGACAGAGACAGAGACACGCTAAGAAAACATAACACTTCAGCCAAAGCCCAGTCACTCTCTCCGCCATTTGTCCCGACACCCCTCCCCCCCCCGCCCCCCGGGACCCCCCCTACACCCGCCCCCCCATCACATCCGATCTGCAGTCATCAGAGTGGCTCCCCTTTGGGACAAGCTGTTCCTATTCCTGGCCTGTAAGCCGCCCCGCCCTGTGTCTCGGAACTAGGGAGAAATCCCTACTCCAACCCCAACCCGTCAAATACCACCACATCACCTGGACAAAAATCCCCAGCGTGCGCATGGCAGCACTGAGTGTTCCCTAATCCCTGGTCTGGATAGATAGATTCCTGACAGGATAGATCGATTCCCCGACACGGGACAGATATATACCCGCCAGGATAGATAGATCCCTGGCAGGATAGATAGATTCCTGACAGGATAGATCGATTCCCCGACATGGGACAGATATATATACCCGCCAGTATAGATAGATCCCTGGCAGGATAGATAGATTCCTGACAGGATAGATCGATTCCCCGACACGGGACAGATAGATACCCGCCAGGATAGATAGATCCCTGGCAGGATAGATAGATTCCTGACAGGATAGATCGATTCCCCGACACGGGACAGATATATATACCCGCCAGGATAGATAGATCCCTGGCAGGATAGATTCCTGACAGGATAGATCGATTCCCCGACACGGGACAGATAGATACCCGCCAGCATAGATAGATCCCTGGCAGGATAGATAGATCCCTGACAGGATAGATCGATTCCCCGACAGGACAGATAGATACCCGCCAGGATAGATAGATCCCCGACAGGATAGATCGATCCCCGACAGGATAGATCGGTTCCCCGACAGGACAGTTAGATACCCGCCAGGATAGATAGATTCCTGACAGCATAGATAGATCCCTGGCAGGATAGATCGATTCCCCGACAGGACAGATAGATCCCTACAGAACGGATAGATCCCTGAAAGGATAGACAGATTCACATAAATCCCTCTCTCACTCTCTCCTCACTATCACAATCACCCAATCACCTAATCCCACCACACCACACCCGCTAAAGAAAAGAAAAGAAAAGAAAAGGAAAGAAAGGCGGCAAGACAGAAAGAACAGAAAGAAAAGGCTAACAAAAGGCCGCAGTTAAAAACACGGCAGCAACAAACACCACGGCCCCGTTTCCACCAGAGAAACAATCTGACAGGTGGAAGGCAGGCCATTCCCATCGATCATGCCAGATGGGGGAGGTCGATAAGATCGATACCTGTGTGCCGATAAGCCGGGGGTAGGGAGTCAGGGGGGGAGCACTGTTGCTAAGCAATCACGTGCAGGCTGGCAGGAACAGGCGGAGTAATCCACTGACCTGGATAAACACGGGAAGAAAATTGTCTCCCCTGCTGCGACCCTGTCAAGGAGATCGTATTGAATGCAGGCACGCACGCACGCACGCACGCACGCACTCGCGCGCTGCATGTGTGGGTTCGTTTGCTAAAAACGCAATAAGTGAAACACACGCGCGAGCGTGCGCGCAAGCAAACACACCGAGATGGTTAAACTGAGAGTCCTCGATAGCTCAGTGGGTAGCGCGTCAGTCTGATCGTCCACTGATTGAGCCAACAGAAAGTCCTGGGTTTGATCCTCGCTCATGACACGTTCTCTGTGTGAGAAAAGACCTGACTAGCGTCTTGGGTTATGCCAGGGTTAGGCATCTGCAGCAGTTGTGGTGTAGCGTTTATGGATTAGTTCGTATGTTTTGACACCACCTTGAATCTGAAATTTTCTGTATCCTAGGGTTTAGACAATGTGCATATTTTCCAGCA
>NC_134904.1:8401015-8411015 GCF_041734735.1 Babylonia areolata | reverse complement strand
GCATGTTTGTACATAGGCATATGTTATGAGCGTGTGCGCGCGCAAATAAATATGTATTCCCGTATATTTTTACTTTTCTAACACGAACATATACGTACGTATTTTAATGATAATGATGGTAATAACAGGACGTCTATCAGCGCTTTCCTCATTGCACAAAGCGTTTTCCAATCCACACACATACACATACAAAATACACTCAGTCCTCAACTCACAATCATGCACAGCAAACATGTATATGCGCATATAAGCTCGTACGTACAATACATACATACTTGCATCCATACATCCATCCATCCGGATATACATACGTACATTCAACACTCACACAATACAGCATTACAAATATACCTATTTTTATTTGTCATTAAAGGGAAAGAAAAAAAGCATATCAATCAGTGTTTAAAATGACGTGAAAAGGAGGTGATGACGTCAGCTGATGACGCCTCTGTGACTCTCCCAGAAGGCGCGGCATGAAGGGCAGGCGGGGCTCACACAAGGGGGTAAGAAGCCATTGTGGAAATGCCGCACATGTTGCCCTGGTTCCTGGCCAGCATCATGTATCCGTTCATTCCCCAGTCAGGGCCCCAGCTGTTGAAACAGGAAGTCACGTTGTCATGAGGTCTCTCTCTCTCTCTCTCTCTCTCTCTCTCTCTCACACACACGCACGCACACACACATTTCCTTGACATTTATGTAGTTTTTGTTGTTGTTTTTTAGCCGTTCGTGCCCCCAGCCAGGGCCCCCAACTACAAACAGGCCACAACAGCATACCCAAAGTGGGCCTCAAATCCTGACCAGTGGTGAACACTGGGTCACAAACCCCAAGCCTGTCCTTTTCTTCCACGACGTTATCCTGACACACAGACTGGTGTTTCTCTGACTGTGTGTGCCTCTGGACCTTACTCCTGGAACGATCTCCCCTCTTTGCTTCGTCACGTCTCTGCAGCTCTTCAAGTCTCACCTTAAAACCCACCTCTTCCTAAAACTGATAGAACCCCCCCGCGCCCCACGTGCCCCGCCCTCCTCCCTTGCCACTCCCCCTCCCCCCTCCCCTCCCCTGCCACTCCCCCATATCCCTCCCCCCTTCCCCTGCCACTCCCCCATACCCCTCCCTCCCCCTTCCCCTGCCACTCCTCCATACCCCTCCCCTTTCCTCTGCCACTCCCCCATACCCCTCCTCCCTCCCCATTCCCCTGCCACTCCCCCATATCCCTCCCCCCTTCCCCTGCCACTCCCCTATACCCCTCCTCCCTCCCCCTCCCCCTGCCACTCCCCCATACCCCTCCTCCCGCCCCATTTCCCTGCCACTCCCTCATACCTCCCCCCTCCCCATTCCCCTGCCACTCCCCCATATCCCTCCCCCCTCCCCCTGCCACTCCCCCATATCCCTCCTCCCTCCCCCTGCCACTCCCCCATATACCTCCTCCCTCCCCCTCCCCCTGCCACTCCCCCATATCCCTCCCCCCTCCCCCTACCACTCCCCCATACCCCTCCTCCCTCCCCCTACCACTCCCCCATATCCCTCCTCCCTCCCCATTCCCCTGCCACTCACCCATACCCCCTCCCTCCCCCCTTCCCCTGCCACTCCCCCATACCCCTCCTCCCTCCCCATTCCCCTGCCACTCACCCATACCCCTCCCCCCTTCCCCTACCACTCCCCCATACCCCTCCTCCCTCCCCCTGCCACTCCCCCATACCCCTCCCCCTTCCCCTGCCACTCCCCCATACCCCTCCTCCCTCCCCATTCCCCTGCCACTCCCCCATACCTCCTCCCTCCCCCCTTCCCCTGCCACTCCCCCTCACCCCTCACCCTCCCCTGCCACTCCCCCATACCCTTCCCCCCCTCCCCTGCCACTCCCCCTACCCCTCCCCCCTTCCTCTGCCACTCCCCCATTCCCCCTCCTCCCTCTACCCCCCAACCCCCAACTGCCACTCCCCCCCCTCACCCCTCCTCCCGTCTCTTCCTGTTTACAGTTTCGGCCCCAACTTTCTACAGACAAATTTTATAAGTTTCCTTTTTACATCTCTTTGAATTTAGAGCTATGCATACGTGTGAATGGCTGGTGTGTATTCAGCGCTGTGTGAATACTTTATTTATTTATTTATTTATTTATAAATTTACTCTTTTTTATCATTAATTTATTTGTTTATTTATCTATTTCTTTGTTTGCTTATCTATTTTTTCTATTTATTATTTATTTATTGTTCTCGTCATCCTCCTCATAAGTATAATGGGGCATGACAGTGATGACGATGCTGACCTGTTTTTCAGCAGCCAGTAGTCCTGACCCTGGTACGTGCCGTACCCCACCACCAGCACTGCCTGATTCACCCCATCACTGCTGCACGAGGCCTCCTGGTACACACCTGGGGCATACAACAACACACCTGCTTTACACACCTCGAGTAGACAACAACACACCTTGGGTACACAACACACCTGCTTTACACACCTGGGGTACACAACAACACACCTGCTTTACACACCTCGAGTAGACAACAACACACCTTGGGTACACAACACACCTGCTTTACACACCTGGGGTACACAACAACACACCTGCTTTACACACCTGGGATATATAACACACCTGCTTTACACACCTGGGGTACACAACAACACACTTGGGGTATACAACAACACAACTGCTTTATACACCTGGGTTTACACAACAACACACCTGCTTTATACATCTGGGGTACACAACACATCTGTTTTACACACCTGGTGCACACAACAACACACCTGCTTTACACATCTGGTGCACACAACAACACACCTGCTTTACACACCTGGGGTACACAACAACACACCTGGGGTATACAACAACACACCTGTTTTACACACCTGGGATGCACAACAACACACCTGTTTTACACACCTGGGGCATACAACAACAACACCTGCTTTACACGCCTGTTTCATACAACAACACACCTGCTTTACACACCTGGGGCACACCACAACACACCTGCTTTACACACCTGGGGCACACAACAACACACCTGTTTTACACACCTGGGGCATACAACAACACACCTGCTTTACACACCTGTTTCATACAACAACACACCTGCTTTACACACCTGTTTCACACAACAACACACCTGCTTTACACACCTGGGGTACACAACAACACACCTGCTTTACACACCTGGGGTACACAACAACACACCTGTTTTACACACCTGGGGTACACAACAACACACCTGCTTTACACACCTGGGGTACACAACAACACACCTGCTTTACACACCTGGGGTACACAACAACACACCTGACTCACACAACAACACACCTGACTCACACAACAACACACATGGCTCAAACAACAACACACATGGCTCAAACAACAACACACCTGACTCACACAACAACACACCTGACTCATACAACAACACACATGGCTCAAACAACAACACACATGACTCACACAACAACACACCTGACTCACAGAACAACACACCTGACTCACACACACACTTCCTCTTTCAGTTTCAGGCAGCTGTCAAAGCATGCAGATTGACCCATAAACGCCCCCCCCCCCTCCACCCCTCCAACTCGCCCACTCCCCCCACCCCACCCCCCAGATTCCCCCTTTACACACACAAAACACAACACACACACACACACACACACACACAACACACACACCACACACACGTGTTGTCCTCTGACCTCCACTGTAGTGGCGGAAGGAGAGGGGGCTGGCATCCACAGCCGCAGCAACGGGCCCCACCATGGCGATGGCCTGCTGAAGGGTCGTCTCACTGGGGGGCAGGCGGACAAATCCGCGGATGGGGGCCTCGGGGGCTGCATGGGGGGTCAGCTGGCGGCACTCCTTGTGCTGGGGATCACACAAAGCGGTGAGGAGGAGGACATGAGTGAGGCAAGGAAAGCAAGGAAGATGCTTGATTTGATGTGTTTTGATGCGAAAGGGGGGGATCTACGAAAGGGGAGTTGGGGGGGTCGGGGGGGGAGGAGGGCGGGGGAAGGTATGGGGGGGGGGATCTACGAAAGGGGAGGGGAGGAAGGCGGGGGAAGGTGGGGGGATCTACGAAAGGGGAGGGGTAGGTGGGGGGGGATCTACGAAAGCGGAGGGGAGGGGAGGGCGGGGGAAGGTGTGGGGGGGAATCTACGAAAGGGGAGGGGAGGGGAAGATGGGGGGATCTACGAAAGCGGAGAGGAGGGCGGGTAAGGTGGGGGGGGGATCTACGAAAGCGGAGGGGAGGGCGGGTAAGGTGGGGGGGGGATCTACGAAAGCGGAGGGGAGGGCGGGTAAGGTGGGGGGGATCTACGAAAGCGGAGGGGAGGGCGGGGGAAGGTGGGGGGGGGGAACTACGAAAGCGGAGGGGAGGGGAAGGCGGGAGAAGGTGGGGGGGATCTACGAAAGGGGAGGGGAGGGAAAGGTGGGGGGGGGGATCTACGAAAGGGGAGGGGAGGGGAAGGTGGGGGGGATCTACGAAAGGGGAGGGGAGGGGAAGGTGGGGGGGAATCTACGAAAGGGGAGGGGAGGGGAGGGCGGGGGGGGATCTACGAAAGGGGAGGGGAGGGGAAGGTGGGGGGGAATCTACGAAAGGGGAGGGGAGGGGAGGGCGGGGGGGGATCTACGAAAGGGGAGGGGAGGGGAAGGTGGGGGGGAATCTACGAAAGGGGAGGGGAGGGGAGGGCGGGGGAAGGTAGGGGGATCTACGAAAGGGGAGGGGAGGGGAAGGGGGGGAATCTACGAAAGGGGAGGTGAGGGGAGGGCGGGGGAAGGTAGGGGGATCTACGAAATCTACGAAAGGGGAGGGGAGGGGAGGGCGGGGGAAGGTGGGGGGATCTACGAAAGGGGAGGGGAGGGGAGGGCGGGGGAAGGTGGGGGGATCTACGAGAGGGGAGGGGAGCGCTCCCACGCTTTCTCACAATGTTTGATGAAGTGTTGGATTGCGAGAATATGTCGGCAAACAGGGAATGTGCAGCGTTCAGCTTTCACCACTGTATTCTTGTGAAGGAGAACAACAAGAACAACAACAACAGCTAGAAGAAGAACAGCAAGAAGAACAAGAACAGCAAGAAGAACAAGAACAGCAAGAAGAACAAGGACAAGAACAACAACAAGACGGAGAAGAAGAAGAAGACGAAGAAGAACTCACCACGGCGGCAGTGTAGGGGTAGTCCTCCTCAGAGAACAGTCCCCCACGATTCAGCAAGGTGTAAGAGAACGCGGCGTCCATTGTGCCTCCGTGGCAACCGTTTGTACCGTACATCTGTCACACACACACACACACACACACACCAAATGCCAGTGTTATTTTTCTTGTCTGATCTTGCTGATGTGTTCACTTGGGAAAGATCTCCACCACCACCTCCACCCCACCGCCCTCCCCCTTCACACGCCCTCCCAGCAGATCATTAATTTATCTTTTTCTGCTCAACACCCACATCATGTCAAACAAAAGTCATCATCGAAAAAGTTGTCATATCATATATATATATATATATATATATATATATATATATGTGTGTGTGTGTGTGTGTGTGTGTGTGTTTAAAAGATATCCACAAGTTACCCTTTTGTTTCTTATTTGAATGTTTTGACACAAATGACAACCAGTTAACACTTTAAGCTTCAAGATGGTATCAGAACGTGCGGACAGACCCATATACGCTACACCATAATCTGCTGTAGAAAGACTAAAGGGAGAAAACATGGAGCAGATGCCTGGCCCTGGCAATTGAAACCCGACACCCTGATCTGACCTTGAGATCCTGTCCGTGACTTGTGAGGGAAAAAAGAAAAGAAAAGAAAGAAAGAAAACCGTAGAAGTATGTGTCATCCAAACTGGCATTGGGTTTATGTCAAACATTATCATAAAAGTGAAACAAAACAATTTAGACGAAATAAGCAAATGAGTAAATACATCGACCAGTGAACAATGAACGCCAACAGATGATAATGTCAACACTGGTTATGACGTCAACATGACACATGACAATGATATCTGTGATGACGCTAAAATGACAATGATAACAATGTCGATTACGCCAACATGACAATGAAGACAATGGTGGTGATGCCAAAAGACGACAGTGACGACAACGGTTATGACGCCATCAGACGACAATGACATCAATCGTGATGACACCATCAGGCCACAGTGACGACATTATTTCTGACGCTACCAGGTGATAATGACGACATTGATGATGACGCAACAGACGAAACGACGTCAAAGACGATGACGCTAACATCTGACAATGACGTCAACGGTGATGACGCCAACAGAAGACAATGACGTCACTGGCGATGACGCCAACAGATGACAATGACGACATGACGATAACCCACTGACCTGAGAACAGTCCAACAACTGCTGCACAGACAAGGACACCAGTTTTCCTGTCTTGTTGAAGTGCTGACCTTCAATGGACCCTGCCTGAAAAAGAAAAAGAAATCACATCACACCGTTCTGGTTGGTTGGTTGGTTGGTTAATTACTTAAGCCAGATACTAATATGGAAACAAGAAACAGTGTTGATAAAATTTATAAACAGAGACATAACAGTAACACAAGGAAATTTGCTTTCAGTTATAGGGTTACTAACGACTGGAACAAACTAACCACTAACATCAAGTATGCTTCCAATACCAACAACTTCAAGAACCTTATCGATAATCACAAAATTTTAAAAGGCATCTGGTTTGACTTTGATGGTCCAAGATAATTGTAACTGGGTCTACTTAGACTGAGACAAGACCGATAACGACATAGCACAAAGAAGGCCGTGAGGCCTTGTGCTAATCATAAATGAGACGGGGCGTAAAAAGCCGTGAGGCTACGATGATCAACATCAGCCCCTAACCTGAACCTGAACCTGAACCTGAGTTGGCTGGTTCAGTGGTTTGTTGGTTGCACTTGGTCGGCTGGTTGATTAGTTGGTTAGTTTTCGATCTATTCATTGTTTCTAACCTGCAAAACAGTATCTACAATTTTCTGTTTTTCATTAAACAGTGTATCTATTTATTTATTTATTCATGTATCTGTTTGTTTGTTTCTTTGTCTCTTTGTTCGCTTGTTCATCTGTTTATTTATTCATCTATTTATCTAGAATATTCATTCATCCATTGATTCATTCGGTTTTTCTTTTGAGCATTTATCCAAAACACACACACACACACACACACAGTCATTCGGATGAGACGATAAACCGAGGTCCCGTGTGCAGCACGCACTTAGCGCACGTAAAAGAACCCACGGCAACAAAAGGGTTGTTCCTGGCAAAATTCTGAAGAAAAATCCACTTCGATAGGAAAAACAAATTAAACTACCTGCTAGAAATATTTTTTTTTTATGGCGCTGTAGTACAGCGACGCGCTCTCCCTGGGGAGAGCAGCTCGAATTTCACACAGAGAAATCTGCTGTGACAAAAAGAAATACAAATACAAATACACACGTACAGCACTGAAGGCCCACGAGGAATCACAGTCGCCCTGTGTTTTCACCGGGCTAACAAAACCCTCCGACCTCCAATCCACAGTGGAGGGCAGCTGGAAGCCTGGCACCGGTTGGAAGGTGTTCTGTGTCATGTGCACCAGGTTGGAGGGCTGGGAAAGGTTGGTGCGCCCGCTGAAGTCCTCCCCAGTCTGAAACACCCCACCGGAAGGATTTTAGACATGGAACTATTTCAGAACTTCTGAATGTAAACAAGTACCTGATAAAATATTCCTCGTCCATTCACGCAGTTTTATCTGTCGAAAGCTGTATATTTAAGTACAGGACAAAAAGGGAATGAACAATGGGACGTGATGTCTTTTGGAGCACTCGCACCTATCCACACACATGCACGTGCTGACCGCATGCACACACGCACGCGCGCATACACAACACACACACACGCACACACACTCTCTCTCTCTCTCTCCCTCTCCTTCACACACACACACACACACACACACTCACCAGGTTGGATAGACTTGACAGGCTCTGACTGAAGGACACAGAGTCACACACACACACACACACACACACACACACACTCACCAGGTCGGACAGACTGGACAGGCTCTGATCGAAGGACACAGTGTCTCACACACACACACACACACACACACACACACACTGACCAGGTCGGACAGACTGGACAGGCTCTGATAGAAGGTCACAGAGTCAGGATATCTGGCGTTGTGCTGTAGGATGGTCTGCAGATTCCCAAGGAATACAGAACGCCGCTCGGCCTCCTCCTGACGTGTGGCGTACACCTTGCCTGCCCACAAAAAAAAAAAAAAAACAAAAAAAACATCATCACACGTTCAGTCTTCATCAACAACCACTGAATCTAAAAATAGGTGTAGAGCACATGCCTTCTTTGAACCCCTTTGCTAACTGAAACCAGCGGAAGTGTTCAATCAGCCATTTTGCTACTCGTGTCAGTATAGCTCGAAGCGGTAACTTCATGTGATTTATGTAGCCGAGTGCTCAGCTGGCTTCACGGCAAGCTTTCACTTGCTCGAGGCGTTAGTTTAGCTGACATTCCTGTGTGTGCCTCCGCAGCAAGTTTGTGCTACGTGTCACTGCACTGTTTTCCGGCTGTGAAAACTTTGGTAAATAAACCATTGGCAGATATCAATCAAGACATAACATTTCCCATGTCGTTGGGGCAAGCATAACACGATTTCATCGAAGATACACGGTTACAGTTCAGAAACTACCAACAGTTAGCAGACGACTTCTCAACGGACTGACGGCCGGTTGGCTTCAGCTTTCCTGGCCAATGAGTTATCCATCTATTTTCAGAACAGTGATCAACAACAATCACTATCTTCAGGGTAAACTGACGAGAACTAACTGCAGGGTCTCCTCTGGTGTGCGACCTAGCATCAATTGTTCCCTGTGGACTGCCAGCGCTGGGACTGAGACAGACGAACCTGGGTGTAAGGCCGTGTATTGGAGGACTCGGAATGAGCGGCGTGGGAGTAACTGCCACTGAAACGGCGCAGATGATGGGCCAGCAAAAAATACAAAAGCCCCCCAAAAAGCCAGCTAAGCCGTAAAAGAAACAGACAAAACCACCACCACCACAACAACAATAGAGTCAAGACCTTCAAGATTACAAGATTGCTTGTGATAACTACCTAATCCAGCTAAGAAAACATGAAAAATCAAAACGAAATACTCCCCCCCCCTCCCCCAAGAAAACATTGAAATTAGATCATGGGGAAAAGGAAATACTCTGTGATGTGTCTGTGACCTTTGACCTCTATTTTTGTTGTTTTTTCTGTACAAAAATATGTATTTTGTGTCCTAAAGAAATTTCTATACCATGCTTCACGAAAATTGGATGAAATACACAAGGTCTGTCATGCTCATACATATGTTGTGACCTTGAACTTTGACCTATAACCTTGTCTCTTTCCACAGGTTATGTTCTCACCATGATCAATCGCTGTTAAATAAATGATGAAGGTTGTGGACAAGACCTTATCTCTCTTGCACACAAACATTTACTGTCAGTATCGTATGGCATGTTGTGACCTTTGCCTTTTACCTCTGATTGTGAATTTAATTAATCATGCTTTACCCATGATAAGTAGCAACGCCAAGTATGATTAAAGGTAAGCGTGGGGTATGGGGTATATGATTTTTTTTTTTTTAACTAAAAACTGAACTTGACCTTTGACCTCTCCCCTACATACCATAATAATTATCATCCCAAACAAGATGACTTGAAAGATCTTATTCATACCCGCCATCCTACCAAGTTTGATTCCTACGCCAGCTGTAGTGATCTAAAAAAAAAAAAAAAAAAAAAAAAAGCAACGTCCAAGTTTGCCACACACACACACACACACACACACACAGACACTCACACACGCAAGTTCCAAAACTAAGAGAGGTTGGGCACTCCCAAGTTTCATGTGAAGAACTTACTGCATCAACAGTTCCTTCCCTTTATTTTTTTGCCCCAGTGTCTTCTTGCTTTCTTTCGTTCTTGTGTCGACACAATGTACAGTAAA
>NC_134904.1:8356015-8386015 GCF_041734735.1 Babylonia areolata | reverse complement strand
ACATTGTCGGGAATGGCCAGAGGGCAAAACTGATGCGGAAGTGAAACTACTCATAGAAGAAAACAGTAAAGAAGAGGACATCATCATATACACAGATGGCTCAGTCACCAAAGACCGATCCGGTTGGGGATTCACTGCGAAACAAAATGGAAAAACAGTTAGGGAAGAGAATGCTGCCTACAAAGTCACAACCTCCAGCCTAACGATGGAAGTTGAAGCTGCGACACATGCCCTCCAGTGGCTATCGTCCATCCATATGCCCGGAAACCAACATGCCATGATTCTAACAGACTCAATGAACCTCATACAGAAAATTGAAAACGGAATGGGAAGCCCAGAGTGGCATAAGGCAATGCGCAACTTTCAGATAAAAAAACTCACATGGTCATACTGCCCGGGACATGCAGGTGTTAAGGGAAATGAGCGAGCTGACAGACTTGCTGGTAACGCAACACCAACGAGCGGCCTACATCTAGGAAAATCGGAAATCCTCAGAAAAGTCAAAGAATATCAAAAAGAACAGGTACAAGGCCATCACACCATCGATCGCCTCAAAGAAATAAAAGCAGAGAGAGGGAGTGGCCGTAAGTCTAACATGAAAGGTAGAGCACGATGCCTTGCTAATCAAACAAATATCGGCATCATTTCCAAACCAACATTGCGCAAATTTCTTCAAAACGGAACAGAGTCTCTGTGGGCTTTCCCAAATACAATAGACTGAGCAACACACTATACGCCACGTTCTTGGCATCAGAGATCTTTTCCCATCCCTCTTGCGGCCAGTCAGTGGCAGCCTCTGTGCGTGTGTGTATGTGTGTGTTTGTGTGCATGTGTGGGTCTGTATTTTTGAGTGCGTTTGTGCATGCGCGAGAGTGTAAGTGTACACAAGTGTCAGTAGAGGTCTGTGCACGTGCGTGTGTGTGTGTGTGTGTGTGTGTGTGTGTGTGTGTGTGTGAGGGGGAGGTGGGGGTGCATATATATATATTCACACATGCCTGTGCAACTCAAAATGAATGTAACACCATGGTCAAGTTTGCCGACGATACTACTCTAGAATGACTGATTACGAACAGTGATGAGTCAAAATATAGGGAAGAAGTACTGGAACTTGTCAGCTGGTGTGATCAAAACAGCTTAGAACTCAACGTATCAAAAACCAAAGAATTAATTCTAGATTTCAGGAAGACCAGATCTGACCCCTTACTACTTGTCATTAAAGACAAGCAAGTAGAGATCATCAGTGACTTAAAATTTCTCGAACTGATTATTTCCAACGATTTGAAATGGGAGAAAAATACGGGAAAAAATGTTAAGAAAACACAACAGCGCCTGTACTTTCTTCGGCGCCTCAAAAAGTTCGGAATTGAAAAAGAAATCATGGTTGATTTCTACTGACCGAGCAGTCGTTGAAAGTGTGTTAATCTTCGCTATTACTGTTTGGTACAGAAACATTTCCAAGGCAGAAGTTGCAGCCCTTAACAGAATCGTAAAAACTGCCACCAAGATTACCGGGGCTGATCTACCTTCTCTAGAAGACATATATTATAAGCGGCTACTCAAAAAAGCAAAATCAATCAGCCAGGACGAATCACATCCAGCTTTTGGGATTTTCGAGATGCTCCCCTCTGGTCGACGGTGCAGAAGTATAAGGACGAAAACCAATCGCTTCGCCAATAGCTTTTCCCCAAAGCAGTCAAAGCCATGTCTCTCGAACAAATCCTGTATGATAAATAGAATTGTGCAACCAACAACCATCTACCTGAAGATCTAGTCATCAGCCCTATCCACATGTAATATGCAGCTTCTGTTCAAACGTGTGTGTGTGTGCAGTGCGTGCATGTGTGAGTATGCACAAGTTTTTATATTGATATGCACTTGTATATATCCTAATTTCTACTGTATCTGTGTTTGTGTATGCTTTTCGATTTATGTTCGTATCTTGATATGTACTATCCTCCCCAATATTCCTTGTGACCCCGGTACACTTCGTAATAAAGACATATTCTATTCTATTCTATTCTTCTATTCTAGTTATCTCTGCGTTTCCTTGAGAAAGACAGAACGAAGAATGAAAGAATCAGAATGACAAATATTATGACACCATAAAGATTTTAATTTAAAATAAAATAAAATAAAAACTCCCTCTCTCTCAAATCCACCACCGCCACCATCATCAACAACAACAACAACAACACACACACACACACACACACACACACTCATACAGAGAGAGAGAGAGAGAGAGAGAGAGAACAAGCAGAATATGAAAGCCAGTGTGGTGGTCAGTTGTTATCACAGCACGTGATGTTTGTTGGTCAGTGACACAGTGGGTCAATCCCTGTGTGTTGGTTAACACAGCCTTCCTCCAAGCTATCTGCTCTGAGGGTTAGGGGTTTGATTCCAGGCTATCTGCTCTGAGGGTTAGGGGTTTGATTCCAGGCTATCTGCTCTGAGGGTTAGGGGTTTGATTCCCTTATCTGTCACCTGACGGGGGCGACGTGGCAGTGGCCATCTTGTGACTCCTCAGAGGAGGGTATATAATGAGGGTGGTTTTCAGCTGGACTGTGGTTCTGTCTACTGACTGTGTACACTGGTTGGGCATCATGGAGGTGAGAGAGAGAGAGAGAGAGAGAGAGAGAGAATGGCAGGCAGACTGCTTTTAAAAATCCTCGACATTTTTTTTTTTTTTTTTTTTTAATCTTTGACTTTTTTCTTTTTTTTAAGGACATCGTATTATTGAAGTAGGAGTTGCTACTGTACACGCAGAAGGCTTCTAATGATATGACTTGAATTTCAGCTCTCTTTTCTGTAAGTGGAATTAAGAATTAAAAAATTGGCGTGTCCGAAAGTTAACTGTGAGGTTTAACATTCTGTGATGTGACTGTGGCACTGTCATCTGATCTCACGGTTGTTGTTTTTTTGGTCATTGTTTTTGTTTTTACTGAGTAGTAATTTGTTTATTATTTGTTCTCCATTTGCTGTTATTTCTAAATGTTGGATATATTTTTATAATGTCTGATTTATACCAAAGAATTTCGGAGCAGTACCAGTAGAACAAATACAACAAACCAACACTAAAGAAGAAGATAACAGAATATCGCCATAATCGTGAAGGAAAACAATATCTTTAACTTGAAATAAAATTGACGTGGACTGAAACATGAGTGGGTGAACTGGTCTATGTATGTTATTTTCAATATTTTAGACTGGACTAAACTTTGACGTGGAAAGTAGCAGACGCAGGTGAATTAACGTTGTTTTAATTGATCTGTCAACATTACTTTTTACACTGGGTGAATTAACGTTGTTTTAATTGATCTGTCAACATTACTGTGTGTCTTACACTGGGTGAATTAACATTGTTTTAATTGATCTGTCAACATTACTCTGAGTCTTTTTACACTGTGTAAATTAACGTTGCTTTAATTGATCTGTCAACATTACTCTGTGTCTTACACTGGGTGAATTAACGTTGTTTTAATTGATCTGTCAACATTACTCTGTGTCTTTTTACACTGGGTGAATTAACGTTGTTTTAATTGATCTGTCAACATTACTCTGTGTCTTTTTACACTGGGTAAATTAACGTTGCTTTAATTGATCTGTCAACATTACTCTGTGTCTTACACTGGGTGAATTAACGTTGTTTTAATTGATCTGTCAACATTACTCTGTGTCTTCTTACACTGGGTGAATTAACATTGTTTTAATTGATCTCTCAACATTACTCTGTGCCTTCTTACACTGGGTGAATTAACGTTGTTTTAATTGATCTCTCAACATTACTCTGTGTCTTACACTGGGTGAATTAACGTTGTTTTAATTGATCTGTCAACATTACTCTGTGTCTTCTTACACTGGGTGAATTAACGTTGTTTTAATTGATCTGTCAACATTACTCTGTGTCTTCTTACACTTAGTGAAGTACTGACGGTGATCAGCACTGAAATGGCCCATTGCGGTCGGCTGATTTCATTTGATTTGATTTGATTTGATCCCACCTGTGATCTTTACGATGCGGGACGTTGTGACGTGGTCACTGTGTTACCTCCCTTCCTGGGCATCCGTCACCACCTGTCTGATGCACAGGTCCGCAGCAGGCAGTTGTGCTGAAGCCTCTTCTTGATTTTGACGTGTGTGTGACAGTGACGTGTTTGTGATAGTGATGTGTGTGTGACAGTGATGTGTGTGACAGTGACGTGTGTGTGACAGTGACGTGTGTGTGACAGTGATGTGTGTGTGACAGTGACATGTTTGTGACAGTGATGTATTTGTGACAGTGATGTGTTTGTGACAGTGACATGTTTGTGACAGTGACGTGTTTGTGACAGTCATGTGTGTGTGACAGTCATGTGTGTGTGTGTGTCAGTGACGTGTTTGTGACAGTAATGTGTGTGCAACTGTGACGTGTGTGTGACAGTGACGGGTGATTAACTGTGACGTGTATGTGACGTGCAGGTTCGTGTGTTGATCGCGCTGTGCTGTATGGTGGTGGGGGTGGTGATGGTGACTGCCGACAACAGGTTGAGGGTGATGGAGGTGGTGAGGATGAACAACGAGTGGCAGCAGTGGAAAAAACAGCACGGTTAGTAACTGTTTGTACTGACGATGATGGTGATGGTGGTGATGATGGTCATGATGGTGATGATGATGGTGATGGTGATGATAGTGGGCACAGTGGAAAAAACAGCACGGTTACTAACTGTTTGTACTGACGATGATGGTGATGGTGGTGATGATGGTAATGGTGATGATGATGATGATGGTGATGATGATAATGAGGTAACGCGTCCGCCTAGGAAGCGAGAGAATCTGAGCGCGCTGGTTCGAATCACGGTTCAGCCGCCGATATTTTTCCCCCTCCACTAGACCATGAGTGGTGTTATGTGTGTGTTGGCTTCATAGGGTTTGATAATGATGATAACTTTGATGATGATGATGATGATGATGATAATGATGGTGATGACGGTATCAATATAATAATTTTGTGGTAGCAGAGCAACGATTGTTGGCTTCTATTTTCATTCTTTTTTTTCTTTTTTCTCTTTGTTTTATATACTTTTATATTCGTACCTGCAGTGTCTGAGTAACGGAACAATTCATGCCCTGTTTTCTTGAAAGAAAGCTACTCCCTTTCTCGCTATCTCTTGGTTGTACAGAATAGCGCAGTTAGGAAATATTTAACAAGGATAAGGCTTGGCGTTTCACCATTAAAATGTTATTTAAACCGTTTTCGTGAGGCTACGGAGAAATGTGTGGATTGTCCTTTCTGTGAAGGTGTCTATGGATCAGAAATCCACTTCATGCTCATTTTGTCCGAGATACCAACAGGTTAGAGAACAGTTTATTATAAAAAAATTAAAAAAATTAAAAAATTAAAAAATACAGCCATCCATCTATGTTCAGATTAGCATTATTGCTATCAAACGTGAAATACTCAATGAAAGTCGCAATCTACATAATTAAGGCATTCCAGTTAAGATCGTACTACATGGATGGATAATGTAATTCAAAACCCTTGGCATGCAATATGGGCTGTTTTCTTTCGTCTGGTTTTCATCCCTACCCCACTGTTCCCTTTAACATGGGCAAATGGCCCAGTTCAGTAAACCATTTGTCTCTCTTGTCCCCTGTTTTCTGTTCCCTGTCTGTTTTCACGTGCATGTCTGTCTTTCTGAAATCCACGGACAAAACATAGATAAACTTTTTTTTTCTCTGTGTTTGAAGTTAATCATTCCATCATCACACGGGCGTTTACACACCTGGGTTTGTCTGACAGATACACCGTGTTCTCCTTAGAATCTGTGCAATGAATGGATACTTTTTATTTCAGTATGTTGTATTGTATCGTATTGTATTGTATTGTATTATTGTGTTACATTGTATTGTATTGTATTGTACTGTATTGCATTGTATTGCATTGCACTGTGTTGTGTTGTGTTGTGTTGTGTTGTGTTATATCATAATTATTGTATTGTAATGTATTGTGTTGTATTGTATTGTGTTGTATTGTGTTGTGTTGTGTTGTGTTGTATTGTGTTGTATTATGTTGTATTGTATTGTGTTATGTTGTATTGTATTATATTGTACTGTATTGTGTTGCATTGCGTTGTGTTGTATTGTATTGTATTGTGTTGCGTTGTGTTGTGTTGTATTGTATTGTGTTGTGTTGTATTGTATTGTATTGTGTTGCGTTGTGTTGTGTTGTATTGTATTGTGTTGCATTGTATTGTATCGCACTGTATTTTCTTGTATTGTATTGTGTTGTATTGTATTGTATTGTATCGCATTGTATCGCATTGCATTGTATTGCATTGCATTGCATTGCATTGTATTGTATTGTATTGTATTATATTTCCTGACAGGAAAAGTGTACCACCCCCTAGAGGAGGCGTACCGACAATACGTGTTCTTCCAGAACCTGAAGGAAATCAAGGCCCATAACTCCAAGTATCCCGAGTCCGTCTCTTACTTCCGTGGTCTGAACCAGTTCTCTGACATGGTCAGTGAGTGTGTGTGTGTGTGTGTGTGTGTGTGTGTGTGTGTGTGTGTGTGTGTGTGTGTGTCTGTCTGTCTGTCTGTCTGTCTGTCTGTGTCTGTGTATCTGTGTGTCTGTGTGTGTCTGTATTTGTCTGTGTGTGTGTTTGTCTGTGTGTGTGTTTGTATGTGTGTATGAACACTTTGGCTGAGATTTCCTACTCTGTCCACTTGTTCCAGTTGCCAGCGATGCCCTGCTTTTACACTATATTTCACGTTGTATTTTTTCCTTCTTTTTTTTTTAAAGGGAAATCAGACATTTTCGTCATCAGGGATGACTGGTCTATACTGAGATCATCCTTATTTTGTTGTGTCTGTAATGCACTTTGAATTTGGTTATGTCCATTTTTGTCTATTAATGGTTCAGAGTTGGCTGTTTGCTATTGTATGTTTCTGTATGTCTGTGGGTTCTCTTCTCGTGTTTTCTGTCATTGTCTCTTGCCCTTCGGGTTCGTCGCCTTTTTATCCTCTGACTTCATCTTCAGAGCAGCAGCTTGTTTGGTTGTTGTTGTCTTGGGCTTATTCTTGCATCCTGCTGAAACATTTTATCTTCTTCATCCGGTTCTTCCACTGATTGTTGCCCGGTGTCCTCTGTTCATCGTACTGCATTTCCCGTCCATCTCCTCTTCTTTGTTTTCTTCACATTTGGTGGAAGGCTAGGGAGGGTGTCTGGTCGTTCATGTATTGCCATTAGTATGTGAATGAGCATGCACGTGTAAAGTCGTGCGTGTGAATGTGTGAGGTCACGTTGTATTTTACATGATCAATGCTCTATTGGAATGAGGGCTAGAGAGGTGAGGGTGATATTATTTCTGATGTATTTTACATGACTGATGCTCATTGCAATGAGGCCTAGGGAAGTGCATGATGACCCGCGATATGATTTCTCTGCATCACTGCCATCCCTCAAGAAAGGCAACTAAGCCGACAACTTTGAGAACGTCTTAACTTGTTTTTTTGACGTTTAGAAAAAAACAAACAAACAACAAAACAATAGTTTAGTCATGTACGTGTATCTATCTGAAAAGCAGTTTAGCCATGTACATGTCTGTCTATGTGGAAGCTGATGACCAGATGAATGTCTGTGTGCTGTGGACAGACTTTTAGACAAAGCAGTTTAGCCATGTAGGTGGAAACCAATGACGAGGTGAATGTCTATGTGCTGTGGACAGACGGTGGAGGAGTACCGGACCTACAACAGGCTGCAGCCCCGCCCCCACAACAGTGTGTGTTCCAGCAAGCACACCGTGGTGTCCTCCCAAAGCCTGCCCTCCACTGTGGACTGGAGGACTAAGGGCTACGTCACCCCCGTCAAGAACCAGGGCCAGTGTGGATCTTGTTGGGCCTTCAGCACTGTACGTGTGTGTGTGTGTGTGTGTGTGTGTGTGTGTGTGTTACTTAACGCGAAAATCCTATACAAGGAAACCTGATGGACGAAGGTAGCATCACTAAGGGGGACCTCACACGTGGACACTTTGTGGCTAGATACAACACAGAAATGACAGAAAGCTGTGCTGGTCACGTGTCTGAGACCATTCAGCCATGTTTCTCTCGAGGTGTGTGAGGAACAGAATCAGACATCCGGCAAACACCTCACCACCATGACCACATTACATCACAAACACCTCACCACCATGACCACATTACATCAGTAACACCTCACCACCATGACCACATTACATCACAAACACTTCACCACCATGACCACATTACATCACAAACACCTCAACACCATGACCACATTACATCAGTAACACCTCAACACCATGACCACATTACATCATAGTCACTGTTCAAATTTGAATCATTGTTCAAAACAAACCCATGACATGTTGACAGCTATACGTTATAACCAGCCCCCGTAGTGTTGTGGTGTAGCAACAGAGACAGCCCACTGGGTGTTGGGGGATCGAACACACAAGTGCACGCGCTGTGATCACATTGTGTTTCGCTGTGTCTCACACACTGTGTCACTGTGTGTGTGTGTTGTGCAGACTGGGTCAGTGGAGGGTCAGCACTTCAACAAGACTGGAGTTCTTCTGTCCCTGTCCGAGCAACAGCTGGTCGACTGCTCCCAGGTCAGAACTCCCTGGATGACGTGTTATTATTATTATTATTATTATTATTATAATTATTCAGGATGAGGGGTGACGTTGTGTGATGTTCAGGATGAGGTGTGACTTTGTGTGTGATGTTCAGGATGAGGGGTGACGTTGTGTGTGATGTTCAGGATGAGGTGTGACTTTGTGTGTTCAGGATGAGGGGTGACGTTGTGTGTGATGTTCAGGATGAGGTGTGACGTTGTGTGTGATGTTCAGGATGAGGTGTGACTTTGTGTGTTCAGGATGAGGGGTGACGTTGTGTGTGATGTTCAGGATGAGGGGTGACGTTGTGTGTGATGTTCAGGATGAGGTGTGACGTTGTGTGTGATGTTCAGGATGAGGTGTGACGTTGTGTGTGATGTTCAGGATGAGGTGTGACTTTGTGTGTTCAGGATGAGGGGTGACTTTGTGTGTGATGTTCAGGATGAGGGGTGACGTTGTGTGTGATGTTCAGGATGAGGTGTGACTTTGTGTGTTCAGAATGAGGGGTGACGTTGTGTGTGATGTTCAGGATGAGGTGTGACGTTGTGTGTGATGTTCAGGATGAGGTGTGACTTTGTGTGTTCAGGATGAGGGGTGACGTTGTGTGTGATGCTCAGGATGAGGGGTGACGTTGTGTGTGATGTTCAGGATGAGGGGTGACGTTGTGTGTGATGTTCAGGATGAGGGGTGACGTTATGTTTGTGATGTTCAGGATGAGGTGTGACGTTGTGTGTGATGTTCAGGATGAGGTGTGACTTTGTGTGTTCAGGATGAGGGGTGACGTTGTGTGTGATGTTCAGGATGAGGGGTGACGTTGTGTGTGATGTTCAGGATGAGGGGTGACGTTGTGTGTATTGTTCAGGATGAGGTGTGACGTTGTGTGTGATGTTCAGGATGAGGTGTGACGTTGTGTGTGATGTTCAGGATGAGGTGTGACGTTGTGTGTGATGTTCAGGATGCGGGGTGACGTTATGTTTGTGATGTTCAGGATGAGGGGTGACGTTATGTTTGTGATGTTCAGGATGAGGTGTGACGTTGTGTGTGATGTTCAGGATGAGGAGTGACGTTGTGTGTGATGTTCAGGATGAGGGGTGACGTTGTGTGTGATGTTCAGGATGAGGGGTGACGTTGTGTGTGATGTTCAGGATGAGGAGTGACGTTGTGTGTGATGTTCAGGATGAGGTGTGACGTTGTGTGTGATGTTCAGGATGAGGGGTGACGTTGTGTGTGATGTTCAGGATGAGGGGTGACGTTGTGTGTGATGTTCAGGATGAGGGGTGACGTTATGTGTGATGTTCAGGATGAGGGTAACCAGGGCTGCGATGGAGGAATAATGGACAATGGGTTCGCCTACATCATGAGCCAGCCAGGAGGTCTGGAGACAGAGAGCAACTATCCCTACACCGCCATGGATGTGAGTAGCTGTCACACACACACACACACACACACACACACACACACACACACACACACACACACACACACACACACACACACACACACACGCACACTCACACATTCCACACACACACACACACACACACACACACACACAGAAGCACACGTTGTGGGGGCACAGAAAAATGCTCTTCGATACAAACATAATGGTATTATTGGATATAGAATGTGCTGTCTCGGTGGAACAGATATATTGTCGAATACAGACAGATGTTGCATGACAATGACAAACTTTCTTGGAAACAAACATATGTTTCATGATACATATTTCTGTGGATATAGACGTGCATTCATGGATACAATCAATATATATAGTGATGTTCATTATATGCGATCAGTACAGACAGATAAATATTTGAGGATTGAGACAGATATTTCTAGGATGCAGTCAGACATTTTTTGGGAAATAAAAAGGTGTCTTGGAATGCATGCATGTATTTACGAATAGACTGTTAGAATGAACATACTCTCTTCATCAGATGCATGTGAACAGTCAATAGCCATTCATTGAAGACTGATGGTCCATCCATCCATCCATCCATTCATTCATCTATTCATCCTTCTTTCGTTCCATCCTTTCACCCCGTGTGTGTGTGTGTGTGTGTGTGTGTGTGTGTGTGTGTGTGTGTGTGTGTGTGTGTGTCCCCAGGGTAACTGCACGGCCACGCCCTCCCTGGAGGTGGCCAAGGTGAGTGGCTGTGTGGACGTGGACTCTGAGGACGAGGACGCTCTGCAGCATGCCTCAGCCCTGGTGGGTCCTGTGTCTGTGGCCATTGACGCCAGCCACGACTCCTTCCAGTCCTACAGCGGCGGTCAGTGCTCCATTCTTCTTCTTCTTCTCCTTCTTCTTGTTTTTCTTCTTCTCCTTCTTCTTCTTCTCCTTCTTCTTTTTCTTCTTCTCCTTCTTCTTCTTCTTCTTCCTCTCCTCCTTCCAGTCCTACAGCTGTGGTCAGTGCTCTGTTCCGTTCCTCCTCCACCTCTTCTTCTTCTTCCTCTTTCTTCTCCCTCTCTTCCTTCCAGTCCTACAGTAGGGTTTAATGTTCCGTCTTCCTCCTCTTTATCCTCCTCCTCTCTCCCTCTCCTCCTCTCTTCCTCTACTCCTCTCTTCCTCTCCTCTCTCCAGCCATCCCCCCTCCTCCCTCCAGTCTTTTTCGTTTAACTACATCTTCGTTTTATTTCTTCCAAAGAAAATCCCATTTGATATCAGTGACAGCTGAGAGTGTTTGATTTTTATAGGTTCTGATTGTGGATAGGTCTGAAAGAAAGAAAGATT
Source organism: Babylonia areolata (assembly GCF_041734735.1). Taxonomy (NCBI): domain Eukaryota; kingdom Metazoa; phylum Mollusca; class Gastropoda; order Neogastropoda; family Buccinidae; genus Babylonia; species Babylonia areolata. Next base: position 8,374,663 of record NC_134904.1, on the reverse strand, counting down.
CCTTGCTCACCATGGAAGGTGTGAACTTGTTTATCTAAGTGGTCTCTCTCTCTCTCTCTCACACACACACACACACACACACACACACCCTCCTCAGCAAAAGTGACACAGGAAAGTCTCGGGTTGGACAGGCTGTGTGTGAATTCAGTTCACTGCTGCATCAAAGTTGTCTGGCCACAGGCGCCCGAGCGTGGTGTTAACAGACTGACATCAACTGCAGGGGTTCCGGGCCTGTGTCAAGGCTGAGGCCAGGCCTTCTCGTTTTGACTGGACGGCTTCCTGGCTCAGTTTTGTTGAGGAAGGTGGTGAGAAACCACTGGTGTGTACAAGTAAGTCCAAACTAAGCCTTCGATTCTGAGCAAGGAAACTTTCTTCTACTGGACAGCATTTCATGTTCACCTGAGTGAACCCTCTAGTGGTGTGGTGTGTGGGTTAACCCATGATGTGGTGTGTTGCAGGTGTGTTGTGTGAGTTAACTAATCACCAGGTGTGATGTAGGTGTGTAATGTGAGTTAACCCATGACATGCTGTGTTGCAGGTGTGTTGTGTGAGTTAACCCATGACGTGCTGTGATGCAGGTGTGGTGTAAGTTAACCACTGACATGCTGTGTTGAAGGTGTGTTGTGTGAGTTAATCCATGACATGGTGTTTTGCAGGTGTGTACACTGAGGATTCGTGCAGCACCACGCAGCTGGATCACGGTGTGCTGGTGGTGGGGTACGGTACTTACCAGGGACAGGACTACTGGCTGGTGAAAAACAGGTAACTCTAGTACTGACCTAGTGAAAAACAGGTAACTCTAGTACTGACCTAGTGAAAAACAGGTAACTCTAGTACTGACCTGGCAAAAAACAGGTAACTCTAGTACTGACCTGGTGAAAAACAGGTAACTCTAGTGCTGACCTAGTGAAAAACAGGTAACTCTAGTACTGACCTGGTGAAAAACAGGTAACTGTAGTACTGACCTGGTGAAAAACAGGTAACTCTAGTACTGACCAGGTAATTCTAGTACTTACCTGGGCAAAAAAACAGGTAATTCTAGTACTTTCCTGGGGAAAATAGGTAACCAATGTTCTTATTTTGTAAAAAAAACAAAACAAAAAAAACAAAAAACTGAAAAAAAGTGGGGGGGGGGGGGGCAGTTAACGCTGATACTTACCAGGTGAAAAACAGGTAACTATAGTACTCACCTGATTAGAAATATGATTATCGAACTGCTTGTAGTCACAGAAAGATTATTATCTTTCCTAACTTTGAAAAACAGAAAACATGTAACTTAACATCAGACAAAGGTAACACTAGAGTCAGAGAAATGAGAGTGTTGTGCTTCTACCTCAGCCAGGTATAAGGCATCATTTTAACTAATCACCTAAAAACAGGTAACAGTAGTCAGGAAAGTGAGATCATCTTTCCTGCCCCTGAAAAACGTAAGAAAATATATAACTTATCATCTATAGAACACAACTTACTGTTCAGTACTGGAACAGATCATATGTTGGAAATGAAGTAACTATTGTTCGGTGCTTTTCTTCTTTCAAGTTTAAACGTACATTGACCACTGGCTGGTTAAAGGAAAGGGGGACTGTGATTTAAAATATTCTGTTGTGTTTTTCACCTGTGCTTTCTCTTCTCTAGGTCTGCAATACGTCAGCAGGCTAACTGTCATTACAAATCCAACATTCTCTTAGTTAATGTAAATTAGAGTTGTGTGAACTGCAGCAAGAGATCCTTGACAGTGCAGGGGACACAGTCAACAAAAAGTACATTTCGTGCTGATGCACCCTTACCTCAGTTCACTTCAATTCGTGTTGGGTCCAGTCAACCATTGGTATTACATTTTCACTTAGTCTGACAAAAAACACTTGCTATAAATGTCAAACATCATTGAAATGTGTGTTTGAGATCTCCTGACCACGTGACTTCCTGTTTCGACAGCTGGGGCTCTGACTGGGGACTGAACGGCTACATCATGATGGCCAGGAACCAGGGCAACATGTGCGGCATTGCCACCCTGGCTTCCTACCCCCTTGTGTGAGCCCCTGTGACGTCACCTCTCTCCGTCATTTTGCCCTGTCTGGTGGGTCATGCAACAGTACGCAATGAACATGTCACCAGGACTGCACTGGGGGACATGTGACGTGTGTGCAATGAACATGTCACCAGGACTGCACTGGGGGACATGTGACGTGTGTGCAATGAACATGTCACCAGGACTGGACTGGAGGACATGTGACGTGTGTGCAATGAACATGTCACCAGGACTGCACTGGGGGACATGTGACGTGTGTGCAATGAACATGTCACCAGGACTGCACTGGGGGACATGTGACGTGTGTGTGCAATGAACATGTCACCAGGACTGCACTGGGGGACATGTGACGTGTGTGCAATGAACATGTCACCAGGACTGCACTGGGGGACATGTGACGTGTGTGCAATGAACATGTCAGTGGTGATGTGACGTGTGGGGAGCTGTTTAGTCATTAACTTTGTGTTTCCTTTCTGGACAATAAAAAAACAAAAAGGATTTATGGATTCTTGTTGGCGTGTGTTTGGTGATTGTGAGGTGCGTTTGGTGATTGTGAGGTGTGTTTGGTGATTGTGAAGGTGTGTTTGGTGATTGTGAGGTGTGTATGTGATTGTGAAGTGTGTATGTGATTGTGGAGTGTGTTTGGTGATTGTGAGGTGTGTATGTGATTGTGAAGGTGTGCTTGGTGATTGTGAGGTGTGTTTGGTGATTGTGAAGGTGTGTTTAGTGATTGTGAGGTGTGTATGTGATTGTGAAGGTGTGTTTGGTGATTGTGAAGGTGTGTTTGGTGATTGTGAGGTGTGTTTGGTGATTGTGAAGGTGTGTTTGGTGATTGTGAGGTGTGTATGGTGATTGTGAAGTATCTTTTTTTTTCATTGAATGTCTTTTCCTGTGATGACTGACAACGTCAATGTGAAGTGAGTAAATGAGTGAGTGAGAGAGTGTGCGTGTGCGTGCGTGCGTGCGTGTGTGTGTGTGACAGTAAGCGTTGTGACAATGACCAACATGAGCTCTTCCTCGGGAATACAATTCATTTAATGATTCATTCATCTTCGTTGCATACAACCCCAGCCGACCTCACGGGCCATACCTGTCCGTGTCGGCTGTCGTGACACTGACCATCCTGCCAATCTTTCTCAGAGGAATACATTTTTTTTTAAAATCCAAACTAACCTGAACATCAACATTCACCCCAGTCGTCCCAGGGGGGAAAGGAAGACAGTAACAGTGTCCAATCATCAAGTACAGAAAAAGATTCCACCCTCATTCTGGTGACCCTCCTCTCCATTCCCTTCCTCCCATCTTCCTACGTTTTCAACGATAGCATTCAGATGGAAAATTTAACACTTTTACAAAAATGTTTGTCATCGAACAAAATTAATCCTCCTCCTCCTCCTCTTCCTCCTCCTCCTCCAGAAAAAGAGAAAAAAAATCAAGCCTATAAAGATAAAGAGGATCACCCTCCTCCTTCTCCTCCTCCTCCTCCTCTCCTCCTCCTCCTCTTCCTCCTCCTCCACGAAAAGAGAGAGAAAAGAATCAAGGCTGTAAAGATAAAGAGGATCACCAAGACAGAAATTAGAATGCTAGAGACGACAGAAAGAAGAATAGGCAGAAACAAAGACAGCGATAGAAAAGTGAACATTTCTAGCTCATAGTTTCCAGAATGCTGGGGTTCTGTTCACTGTGAAATCTCCCACAGGGAAGGTGGGGGTGGAGTGGGGGGAGTAGGAAGGGAGAGAACTGGGTATTCAGACCTCAGATCTCAGAAAGCTGAATGTACCTGAACGCCAGAGGACAATAATTATCACAGGGAGTGACACGTTGAGGGGCACAGTGGAGTGGAGTGAGGGCCTAGAGGTAACGCGTCCGCCTAGGAAGCGAGAGAATCTGAGCGCGCTGGTTCGAATCATGGCTCAGCCGCTGATATTTTCTCCCCCTCCACTAGACCTTGAGTGGTGGTCTGGACGCTAGTCATTCGGATGAGACGATAAACCGAGGTCCCGTGTGCAGCATGCACTTAGCGCACGTAAAAGAACCCACGGCAACAAAAGGGTTGTTCCTGGCAATATTATGTAGAAAAATCCACTTCGATAGGAAAAACAAATAAAACTGCACGCAGGAAAAAATACAAAAACAAGAAAGGCAAGGCCTTCAAGACTCACTTGTGATACACTTTAAAAAAAAATCTAATCATTAAAATGTGTTCTGTATTTGTTATTATAAAGCTTCGCGTTTAAAAAAAAAAAAAAGAAGAAGAAAAAGGTCCTAACCAGATTCGAACCCCGCGTGTTCGGGTGAGAAGAAACTGCACTTAACTGACGTTCTAAAATTTAACATTTGAACATACTTTTTTAAAGGGCGATAAATGAATTGCAGTATTCGCAGTGAGAACGCTGTTTGAATCATATTATTCTGGTGTATCTTGGGCATTCAAAAAATCTTTAAGGGCAATAAAAAAAAATCTTTTTAATGGCTATCACCGCAATCACACTGCAACATTTAGCCGTTTTCACTAGATCTAGATAGATGTACAAGTTTAGTTACACCCGCCGGGAATGTAGTACGACACGGTCGATTCAATTTCTCTTTTATGTTCATTCTAGTTTTATAGTTTTAAAGTTGATATGAAAATTTTGTATTTTGTTAAACTAATAACATGTAGAGCCAAGTACAAGTACTTCTAAACGTCGTAAGAAGTGAAAAGGACTTCATTTTGAGAAAAGTCAAGACTGGAAAAATTTTTGTTTCATCGTGATCAGTTCAAGGGTATTAACTCGCATGGTTTACAATTTTTAACTGTGAATTCCGACTGATTCTGTGGATATTTTTGTGGCAGTTTGGGGCATAATCCAGTAAGTGATGAGACGTTCACAAATCTTTCTCTGAATAAATATTTAACGGTCTCCTTCTCCAACTTCCCATTACATGTTATCGTGTATTGTCCATTGAATATAGGATTGAACGGGCAGGTCAACAACTTGAAACAAAATGGCGTCGTTCGCGTTCGCGAAGAATATGAGCACGCGCTTTGAATGTGTATAAATATGTGTACGCAATTGATTTTTGCCCATGACCTTCAGGGCTCAGCCAACAGATCTGTAAAGTCCACTCGTCGTATTGATTTTAGTATTTTCCGAAAAAGACCACTTGGGCGAATGAACATAGTGAAAGCCCTGTACACTGAGAGTAAAACACACAAGCTTTTTATGTATTGAGTATAATTTCAAAATGTAATGTTTAAGATGAGAAAGATCAGTTTAAAGCAAACTAAGTCCCATAGCATTAATTACAGAGTAATTTCCCTTTTTTACTACCTGCACCAAAACGTTTGCAAAATAAATAAAACTTCCATGCTTAGCAAAAGAAGATCCTGTTTGAACAAAAAATGATAATAATGACTGCTCTTGTTGTTGTGTCGAATATCAGATCAAAGTGCCAAGTTTAGAGAATACAAAAAATATAAATATAACAGTAAATGCAGTTTGCATATAATTTGGCTTCATTTTTTATTTTTTTGTGCCCATCCCAGAGGTGCAATATTGTTTTAAACAAGATGACTGGAAAGAACTGTATTTTTCCTATTTTTATACCTAATTTGGTGTCAACTGAAAAAGTATTTGCAGAGAAAATGTCAATGTTAACGTTTACCACGGACACACACACACACACACACACACACACACACACACACACACACACACACACACACAACCGAACACCAGGTTAAAACATAGACTCTCTTTGTTTACACAAGTGAGTCAAAAATGGGTGGCGCTGTAGTGTAGCGACGCGCTCTCCATGGGGAGAGCAGCCCGAATTTCACACAGAGAAATCTGTTGTGATAAAAAGAAAAACAAATACAAACAAATACAAATACAGTGGGAGGGGCAGTTGGAGCAGACACACAGACAGAAGTGCAGACAGCCATAAAGACAAGCAGACAGGTACGCAGACAGACACACATACAGACAGACATGCAGAGAGACTTAAAGGCATGCAGACAGGAAGGTATTCTGACATGCAGACAAAAAGCATGCACACGTATGCAGACAGACATGCACACATGTTGCCAGACATACAGAGAAACTGACATGCAGACATGCACACATGTTGCCAGACATACAGAGAAACCGACATACAGACATGCACACATGTTGCCAGACATACAGAGAAACTGACATACAGACATGCACACATGTTGCCAGACATACAGAGAAACTGACATACAGACATGCACACATGTTGCCAGACATACAGAGAAACTGACATACAGACATGCACACATGTTGCCAGACATACAGAGAAACTGACATACAGACATGCACACATGTTGCCAGACATACAGAGAAACTGACATACAGACATGCACACATGTTGCCAGACATACAGAGAAACTGACATACAGACATGCATACAAACTGGCATACAGACATACATGCAGACAGAAAGACAGAGAAACTGACATGCAGACATGCATACAAACTGGCATACATACAGACATACATGCAGACAGACATACAGAGAAACTGACATACAGACATGCATACAAACTGGCATACAGACATACATGCAGACAGACATAAAGAGAAACTGACATACAGACATGCATACAAACTGGCATACAGACATACATGCAGACAGACAGACAGAGAAACTGACATGCAGACATGCATACAAACTGACATACAGACATACATGCAGACAGACATAAAGAGAAACCGACATACAGACATGCATACAAACTGACATACAGACATACATGCAGACATACGTTTAGACAGAAAGATAATCAGTCAGACATACAGATATGCAGATATGCAGACAGACATACAGACACACAGTCAGACAAACATGCAGATAGAAATACAGGCAGGCCTACAGATATACATGATACAGATATGCAGACAGACATACAGACATACAGCCAGACAGACATGAAGGGACACATACAGACATACATACATACAGACATACAGACATACATACATACAGACAGACAAACTGACTGACACACTGACTGACTGACTGACTGACTGACACACTGACTGACTGACGTAATTAAGAAAAATCTGAAGAAGAAATACCTCATTGAAAATAATCAACAGTAATACAAATTTTGATCTGTTGGTCTAATACTCCTATTATTAACTGTGAAATGTTTTGTATATGCTTGTGTTGGCAAGGATTTTGCATTATATGAGGGAACATGCGAATGTGGGTGGGATGGGCATGGTGTAATGGTGTCCGAGAATTTGGGTTCAGTGGTGTGTGTGTGTGTGTGTGTGTGTGTGTGTGTGTGTGTGTGTGGAATGGAAATGCAATTGTGCATTTCTTTATCACAATATTATTGTATGTACACACACACACACACACACACACACACACACACACACACACACACACACACACACACACACACACATACACACACATATATATATATATATATATATATATATATATATATATATATATATATATATGTATATATGTATATATATATATATATATTGCAGTCCTGTCCTGTCCTGTGTCACTTTTGCTGAGAAGGGGGGGGGGGGGGGGGTTGGAGGATCAGAGAGCACCGAAATTTATAGGTATGTTCAAACTTTCGATTCTGAGAAGAGGAATCTTTATGTAATTATTTCACACGAGGGTTTCCATTGAGTTTTGTGAATGTTCTTTGACATGGAACCCCCATCTCAAGGACATCGAGAGACGAGCAACCAGAAAACTGGCCATCCTGAAAAAACTCGCCGGGACCTCTTGGGGTGCCAACAGCAGCATACTGCAGAGGGTGTACACTGGAACTGTCAGGCCAACCCTGGAGTATGGCAGCACTGCCTGGGCCACGGCATCAGCAACCAACACAAGCCGCCTGAGCAAAGTTCAGAACGCAGGGCTACGGCTGATCACTGGCGGGATAAAGACGACTCCAGTTCAGGCGATGGAGAAACACACAGGCCTCCACCCACTCAAAGATAGACGAGAGGAAAAAGTCTTCATCCACAGCGAGAAGCTCCTGCGCATGCCAACTCACCCAATGCACGAAAAACTGAAGCACCCAACAAAGAACAGACTGAAGCGGACCAGCTTCAACCACCTCTCCAAGGCCCTGCACCGCCAACATGAAGACCTGCTGCCCTCGTCCCCTGCCGAGATGGAAACACTCCCCGACTTCGAGGAACCGGCCGACCAACTGGAAGGAGTCTCAATCATCACAAAAGTCCCTGGCATCGACCAAAAGGACTGCCAAGCCCCTCCCCTGCTGAAAGCTCTGACATTGGAGATGATTGAGACTCGGTACAACCCCAGCGAATGGACGCACGTCTTCACAGATGGATCCTCGGAGGGAGCGGTGAAGAATGGAGGAGCAGGCATCTTCATCAGGCACACAGATGGAAGACTGACCCCTGGAGCCTTCCCCACAGGAAGAATCTCCTCGAACTACAGAGCGGAGACAGCAGCACTACTCCATGCTGCACAAGGCCTCAGGACGTCAGTCAACCCACCACCAAAGATAGCCTTCTTCACTGACTGCAGATCTCTCCTGCAGGGACTCCAGTCAACCAGAAACGAACAGCAGCTGACAAACATCAAAGCAGCCCTTCATGACCTTTCAAAACGGTCGACTGTCACTGTTCAGTGGGTTCCTTCTCACTGTGGGGTCATGGGGAACGAAAAGGCCGATGCTCTCTCCAAGGCAGGCAGCAAAATGAAGCAGTTCAGCCACCCCGTGACCTACAGAGAGGCCAGGACTATCATCCACAACCGTTACCAGAACCAGTGGAAGAGAAGGCTGGGTGCAAACAGTGGTGTCGATCCAATCCACCAGCTCCAGAGACACCAGCAGACAGTCCTCTTCAGACTGAGAACCGGCCACTGCCGACTACTGAGTCACCTTCACCGTATGAAGATCGCCCACACTGATGAGTGTCCATGTGGCACTGGACCCCAGACCCCTGAACACATCCTCCAACACTGCCCAACCCATGAAGCTATACGGCGTCAAACCTGGCCAGGGGGCACGGAGCTACAGGCGCAGCTTTGGGGAGACCGCCACGACCTGGAGAAGACCGTGGGCTACATCGTGGCGACGGGGGTGACAGTCTGACGCAGCCAAAACATCGAACGCAGAAGAAGAAGAAGTGAATGTTCTAAACAGTAGCCTTGTAGCACAGTTTTGGATTTTCTGAATTTTTTAAACATGAGTGCCAACATGAAGACAACCACGTAACTGAGAACAGTAGAAGTTTCAGGGGGTTGGTGGCCTGAACAGTGAGGCAATGACATAATGTGCCGATTCTTCTCAGTCCTATGTAGGGAGCCTGGCTGGTTGTGTGAACATCATGTTTCATGGAAAACTCGAAGTCAGACAATACACTCAGTTTACAGACGAAGTCTGTAAAGACAGATTTAACTTTCACCGATGGCTAATTTGAGAGTCTGACCCATGTTTCCACCATTGTCATCTTTAGTGCTTCAGTTTTGTGTCATTCAGCAGTTTGGTTTGAGACACCCAAAATTTACCTTCAAAGAGCAACAGTTCATCACAGAGAGAAGTGGCTGGTTATGAGTGGAGTTATATGAGGCATGGAGCTGTGTTTCATCAGCATATTCAGTGTGAAAGACAGAGTGTGCTTCAATGACGTGAGAGAGTGCTTGGGTGTACAGTATTAAAAACAAGGTACTTCAAACGGATCCTTGGGATACCCCACAGTGCAGGGATGCAGGCTCAGAATATAAACCAGATACATTTATGGCATGTGTTCCGTCAGAGAGATAAAACTGAGCGAATGAAAAGTGAAGACTATGTTAGAACTTTTTTTTCCGTTCAAAAAGAATTTGCTTTTGGTAGAAGATTTTATGTACTATTCAAAGACATTGAAAAAGCATTTGACTCTTTATAAAGAGGACTTCTGTGATCTATTTTGTTTAAAAAATGTCATCAAAAGTAAACTACTTCAATGTGTCAAAAGTATAAATGACTGTGAAAGCAAACTTTCGACAAGGCACCCGGTTTACGGGAGACATTAGTTGTACTAATGGCGGTGAACATGGAGAAATTTGGGGTCCCATTCTCTTTTCGTTACTTAAAAATGAACCTGCTTTAGAGATAATTACAAATGAAAGACATGTTGCAAACTTTAGTCCAGAGATGATTGCTTTATTCATCCTTTTGTTTATTGATAATACATTTTTCGGTCAGAAACTTGTTGTTTGCAGACTCAGATTAATGAGATATGTAAAGCTGCAATTTCTCACATCCAAAAGTTGAAGCGGAGAAAAGGTTATATTGTAGTGTTTAGAAAAGGTAAGCTGAATTTCTAGCTGTTGTGGAGAAATGTTCTAACGAAAAACCTCAGATCGCTGTTGTAAATTCTTAACTATATCAAATTTCAAGATTTTTTTTAATAGAAATTTTGTTTTTGTTATGAATGTAAAGGTTGAGCATGGAAAGGAAAACGGCCTGTATTCAGCATTTGTGTAAATTGTAAAAACGAAACAATAACTCTATTATATAACTTTGAAACTATTTGCTGCACAGGCAGGTACAGCAGAATGAGAGAGAGAGAGAGAGAGAGAGAGAGAGATTCCTTTCTCACAATGGAAGGTGTGAACTTATTTGTTTATCTAAGTGGCAGTTCGCATACACATGTGCATGCAATTTCTTTATATTGCAAAACATATCATATTTATGCAAAGTTCACGGCTCCTTCAAACAGACCTTTGGCCTCACATTCTGATTCAAATTCTTCTTTTTTTTTCTCTGATTCCCTTCTCTCTCCCTCTCTCTCTCTCTCTCTTAGTGTCACACACACACACACACACACACACACACACACACACACACACACACACAGAGAGAAAGAGAGAGAGAGAGAGAGAAGTCACCTTCACATTAAAATGAAAAGACGTTGAATAAAAACACCACATTCTTCACAGTCACCAAACACACACCAACAAGAATCAACATTTTCCCTTTTTATTGTCAAGAAAGGAAACACAAATGACTAAACAGCTCCCCACACACAGGGGCTCACACAAGGGGGTAGGAAGCCATGGTGGCAATGCCGCACATGTTGCCCTGGTTCCTGGCCATCATGATGTAGCCGTTCAGTCCCCAGTCAGGGCCCCAGCTGTTGAAACAGGAAGTCACGTGGTCAGGAGGTCTCAAACACACATTTCAATGATGTTTGACATTTATAGCAAGTGTTTTTTGTCAGACTAAATGAAAATGTAATACCAATGGTTTCTGAGGCCAGCCTGACTGAACCCAACACTAAACTGAGGTAAGGGTGCATCAGCACGAAATGTACTTTTTGTTGACTGTGTCCACTGCACTGTAAAGGATCTCTTGCTGCAGTTCATACACCTTTTAACCAAGAGAATGTCGGATTTGTAATGACAGTTAGCCTGCTGAGGTATTGCAGACCTAGAGAAGAGAAAGTACAGGTGAAAAACACAACAGAATTTTTTAAATCACAGTCCCCCTTTCCTTTAACCAGCCAGTGGTCAATGTACGTTTAAACTTGAAATAAAAAAAACACCGAACAATAGTTACTTCATTTCCAGCATATGATCTGTTCCAGTACTGAACAGTAAGTTGTGTTCTACAGATGATTAGTTATATATTTTCTTACGTTTGTCAGGGGCAGGAAAGATAATCTCACTTTCCTGACTACTATTACCTGTTTTTAGGTGATTAGTTAAAATGATGCCTTATACCTGGCTGAGGTAGAAACACAACACTCTAATTTATCTGACTAGTGTTACCTTTGTCTGATGTTAAGTTACATGTTTTCTGTTTTTCAAAGTTAGGAAAGATAATAATCTTTCTGTGACTACAAGCAGTTCGATAATCATATTTCTAATCAGGTGAGTACTATAATTACCTGTTTTTCACCCGGTAAGTATCAGAGTTAACTGCCCCCAACCCTCCACACACACACACATTTTTTTTTTTTTTTTTTCAAAATAAGTACATTGGTTACCTATTTTCCCCAGGAAAGTACTAGAATTACCTGTTTTTGCCCAGGTAAGTACTAGAATTACCTGGTCAGTACTAGAGTTACCTGTTTTTCACCAGGTCAGTACTAGAGTTATCTGTTTTTCACCAGGTCAGCACTAGAGTTACCTGTTTTTCACTACGTCGGTACTAGAGTTATCTGTTTTTCACCAGGTCAGTACTAGAGTTACCTGTTTTTCACCAGCCAGTAGTCCTGTCCCTGGTAAGTACCGTACCCCACCACAAGCACACCGTGATCCAGCTGCGTGGTGCTGCACGAATCCTCAGTGTACACACCTGCAACACACCATGTCATGGGTTAACTCACACAACACACCTGCAACACAGCATGTCTAGGTTAACTCACACACCACGCCTGCAACACACCACATCATGGGTTAACTCACATTACACACCTACATCACACCTGGTGATGAGTAAACTCACACACCACGCCTGCAACACACCACATCATGGGTTAACCCACACACCACACTAGAGGGTTAACTCAGGTGAACATGAAATGCTGTCCAGTAGAAGAAAGTTTCCTTGCTCAGAATCGAAGGCTTAGTTTGAACTTACTTGTACACAAGTGGTTTCTCACCACCTTCCTCAACAAAACTGAACCAGGAAGCCTTCCAGTCAAAACGAGAAGGCCTGGCCTCAGCCTTGACACAGGCCCGGAACCCCTGCAGTTGATGTCAGTCTGTTAACACCACGCTCGGGCGCCTGTGGCCAGACAACTTTGATGCAGCAGTGAACTGAATTCACACACAGCCTGTCCAACGCGAGACTTTCCTGTGTCACTGTTGCTGAGGAGGAGGAGTGGGGGGGGGGGGGGGAGATAGACCACTTAGATAAACAAGTAAGTTCACACCTTCCATGGTGAGCAAGGAATCTTTTTTTCTTTCAGACCTATCCACAATCAGAACCTATAAAAATCAAACACTCTCAGCTGTCACTGATATCAAATGGGATTTTCTTTGGAAGAAATAAAACGAAGATGAAGTTAAACGAAAAAGACTGGAGGGAGGGGGGATGGCTGGAGAGAGGAGAGGAAGAGAGGAGGAGGAGGAATTTTGTTTAATGTCCCGTCACACATATCGGTGATTGAAGACATTTTGTTTAAGTATTTATGAATACATCTGAGTATTATCGGTTAGAAGGGGTGGGAGATGTGGATGAATGGAGGGTTGGGAGAAACTGGGCAAATGAGGGTAAAAATGTGGGTGAAATTTGGAAGAAAAAAACAACAAAAAAACCCTCTAAATACAGTTTCAGGAAATTACTTAAAGGATTTCGTAAAAGAGAAGTCATTAAACTGACAAGCGAAACAACTGATAATGAATGCAAAAAGTCAAAAACATCAACGTTCTCAGTCACTTGTGAAGACACACTTTCGTGTACAAAAGGCTTCATGAAGCTACAGTGAAAAATTATATGCTCAATTGTCAGGTTACTAAAGCATATGCACTTGACATTAGAACAATACTTGGTCCGTAATGAATTTGATAATAAAGAGAGGAGGAGAGGGAGAGAGGAGGAGGATAAAGAGGAGGAAGACGGAACATTAAACCCTACTGTAGGACTGGAAGGAAGAGAGGGAGAAGAAAGAGGAAGAAGAAGAAGAGGTGGAGGAGGAATGGGGCAGAGTACTGACCACAGCTGTAGGACTGGAAGAAGAAGGAGGAGAAGGAGAAGAAGAAGAAGAAGAAGAATGGGGCACTGACCGCCGCTGTATGACTTGAAGAAGGAGAGGAAGAAGAAGAAGAAGAAGAAGAAGGAGAAGAAGAAGAAGAAGACGGAGAAGGAGAAGAAGGAGAAAAAGAAAGAGAAGAAGAAGGAGAAGAAGAAGAAGGAGGAGGAGGAGAAGAAGAATGGAGCACTGACCGCCGCTGTAGGACTGGAAGGAGTCGTGGCTGGCGTCAATGGCCACAGACACAGGGCCCACCAGGGCTGAGGCGTGCTTCAGAGCGTCCTCGTCCTCAGAGTCCACGTCCACACAGCCACTCACCTTGGCCACCTCCAGGGAGGGCGTGGCCGTGCAGTTACCCTGGGGACACACACACACACACACACACACACACACACACACACGGGGTGAAAGGATGGAACGAAAGAAGGATGAATAGATGAATGAATGGATGGATGGATGGATGGACCATCAGTCTTCAATGAATGGCTATTGACTGTTCACATGCATCTGATGAAGAGAGTATGTTCATTCTAACAGTCTATTCGTAAATACATGCATGCATCCCGAGACACCTTTTTATTTCCCAAGAAATGTCTGACTGCATCCTAGAAATATCTGTCTCAATCCTCAAATATTTATGTCTGTACTGATCGCATATAATGAACATCACTATATATATTGATTGTATCCATGAATGCACGTCTATATCCAAAGAAATATGTATCATGAAACATATGTCTGTTTCCAAGAAAGTTTGTCATTGTCATGCAACATCTGTCTGTATTCAACAATATATCTGTTCCACCGAGACAGCACATTCTATATCCAATAATACCATTATGTTTGTATCGAAGAGCATTTTTCTGTGCCCCCACAACACGTGTGCTTCTCTGTGTGTGTGTGTGTGTGTGTGTGTGTGTGTGTGTGTGTGTGTGTGTGTGTGTGTGTGTGTGACAGCTACTCACATCCATGGCGGTGTAGGGATAGTTGCTCTCTGTCTCCAGACCTCCTGGCTGGCTCATGATGTAGGCGAACCCATCGTCCATCATTCCTCCATCACAGCCCTGGTTACCCTCATCCTGAACATCACACACAACGTCACCCCTCATCCTGAACATCACACAACGTCACCCCTCATCCTGAACATCACACACAACGTCACCCCTCATCCTGAACATCACACACAACGTCACCCCTCATCCTGAACATCACACACATAACGTCACCCCTCATCCTGAACATCACACACAACGTCACCTCTCATCCTGAACATCACACACAACGTCACACCTCATCCTGAACATCACACACATAACGTCACCCCTCATCCTGAACATCACACAACGTCACACCTCATCCTGAACATCACACACATAACGTCACACCTCATCCTGAACATCACACACAACGTCACACCTCATCCTGAACATCACACACATAACGTCACCCCTCATCCTGAACATCACACACAACGTCACCCCTCATCATGAACATCACACACAACGTCACCCCTCATCCTGTACATCACACACAACGTCACCTCATCCTGAACATCACACACAACGTCACCCCTCATCCTGAATGATAGTAACAATAATAACAATAATAATAATATTATAGTAATAATAATAATAATAATAACAGCATGTGATCCACAGAGCACTGACCTGGGAGCAGTCGACCAGCTGTTGCTCGGACAGGGACAGAAGAACTCCAGTCTTGTTGAAGTGCTGACCCTCCACTGACCCAGTCTGCACAACACACACACAACACAGTGACACAGTGTGTGAGACACAGTAAAACACACAGTGATACAGTGTGGAACATAGCGTATCTATATATAGCACACGACAGGACAAAAAGGACACTCAGGATCCCAGTCTTTCTTTGAGATCACAGCGCGTGCAGCTGTGTGTTCGATCCCCCAACACCCAGTGGGCTGTCTCTGTTGCTACACTACTACACCACTAACCACACACACACACACACACACACACACACACTGTGTCACATACAGAGCGACACACACACACACACACACACACACACACACATACAGTGTGTCACATACAGAGCGATGCACACACACACACACACACACACACACACACACAAACGTACGGTGCTGAAGGCCCAGCAAGATCCACACTGGCCCTGGTTCTTGACGGGGGTGACGTAGCCCTTAGTCCTCCAGTCCACAGTGGAGGGCAGGCTTTGGGAGGACACCGCGGTGTGCTTGCTGGAACACACACTGTTGTGGGGGCGGGGCTGCAGCCTGTTGTAGGTCCGGTACTCCTCCACCGTCTGTCCACAGCACACAGACATTCACCTCGTTATTGGTTTCCACATACATGGCTAAACTGGTTGGTCTAAAAGTCTGTCCACAGCACACAAACATCCACCTCGTCATTGGTTTCCACATACATGGCTAAACTGGTTTGTCTAAAAGTCTGTCCACAGCACACAGACATTCATCTGGTCATCGGTTTCCACATACATGGCTAAACTGGTTGGTCTAAAAGTCTCTCCACAGCATACAGACATTTTTCACCTCGACATAGGTATCCACATAGATAGATAGGTTTACAGATATATGACTTAACTTTTTTTTCTAAAAGTTAAAAAACAAGTGATGCAGAGAAATCATATCGCTGTCACCGTGCACTTCTCAGACACTCATTGCAATGAGCACTGATCATGTAAAATACAACGTGAAATATGGTTTTAAAAGTTGGAAATCGTTAACAACTGGAACAAGTGGACAGAGTACAAAATTTTAGCTAAGTATACACACGCACTCACGCACACACTCACACACACGCGCGCGCGCACGCGCGCACGCACACACACATACAGACACACACACACGCGCACGCACACACACACACACACACGCACGCACACACACACACACACACACACACACACATGCA
The DNA here is from genome assembly GCF_041734735.1 of Babylonia areolata. Lineage (NCBI taxonomy): Eukaryota > Metazoa > Mollusca > Gastropoda > Neogastropoda > Buccinidae > Babylonia > Babylonia areolata. The sequence goes on along the minus strand of NC_134904.1, from coordinate 8,357,996 downwards.
CAGACACACACATGCACACACACACAGATACACACACACACACACACACACACACACACACACACTGACCACACACACACACACACACACACACACACACACACACTGACCACACACACACACACACACACACACACACACACACACACACACTGACCATGTCAGAGAACTGGTTCAGACCACGGACGAAAGACACGGACTCGGGGAACTTGGAGTTATGGGCCTTGATTTCCCTCAGGTTCTGGTAGAACACGTAACGTCGGTACACCTCTTCTTTGGGGTGGTACACTTTTCCTGTAAATACAGTACAATACAATACAGTACAGTACAATACAATGCAATGCATTGCGATACAATTCAATGTAGTTCAATACAATGTAATAAAATGAAATAAAATAGAATAATATAATGGAATAAAATAAGATACAATATAATACAATACAGTGCGATAAAACACGATGCAATGCAATGCAACGCAGTGCAATACAATACAACAGGCTGAAATAAAAAGTAGACGGGAGGATCCATTCATTGCACAGGTTCTAAGGAGAACACGGTGTATCTGTCAGACAAACCGATGTGTGTAAACGTCCGTGTGATGATGGAATGATTAACTTCAAACACAGAGAATATCATTTGATTTTAATTTGTTTTATGCCTGTGGATTTCAGAAGAAGAAGAAACAATAATGCACGCCACAACATTCAGGGGTAGAGGAAGAGACAGGATATAAATGGTTCCATTCCTCAGACATATTTCTCCAGCATGTGAGTATAAAAGTTATTTAAAAAAAAAAAAGTCACTGCTCTACAACCACAGTGTTATACAATTGATACCATCATCACCACCATCAGCCTCATCATCATCGTCATTACCATCACCACCATCATCACCATCATCATCGACAGTACAAACAGTTTACTCACCGTGCTGTGTTTTCCACTGTGCCCACGCGTTGTTCGTGCTCAGCACCTCCATCACGCTCACGCTGCTGTCGGCAGCCACCATCACCACCCCCATCACCATACAGCACAACGCGATCAACACACGAGCCTGCACGTCACATACACGTCACAGTTAATCACCCGTCGCTGTCACACACACACACACACACACACACACATCACTGTCACACACACGTCACTGTCACAAATGCATCACAGCCAGAAGAGGCTTCAGCACAACTGCCTGCTGCGGACCTGTGGATCAGACAGGTGGTGACGGATGTCCAGGAAGGGAGGTAACCACAGTGACCACGTCACAACGTCCCGCATCGTAAAGATCACAGGTGGGATCAAATGAAATAAAATCAAATGAAATCAGCCGACCGCAATGAGCTATTTCAGTGCTGATCACCGTCAGTACTTCACTAAGTGTAAAAAGACACAGAGTAATGTTGACAGATCAATTAAAACAACGTTAATTCACCCAGTGTAAGACACAGAGTAATGTTGACAGATCAATTAAAACAACGTTAATTCACTCAGTGTAAGAAACAGAGTAACGTTGACAGATCAATTAAAACAACGTTAATTCACCCAGTGTAAGAAGACACAGAGTAATGTTGATAGATCAATTAAAACAACGATAATTCACCCAGTGGAAGACACAGAATAATGTTGACAGATCAATTAAAACAACGTTAATTCACCCAGTGTAAGACACAGAATAATGTTGACAGATCAATTAAAACAACGTTAATTCACCCAGTGCAAGAAGACACAGAGTAATGTTGACAGATCAATTAAAACAACGTTAATTCACCCAGTGCAAGAAGACACAGAGTAATGTTGACAGATCAATTAAAACAACGTTAATTCACCCAGTGTAAGAAGACACAGAGTAATGTTGACAGATCTACTGTCCACGTCAAAGTTTAGTCCAGTCTAAAATATTGAAAATAACGTACATAGACCAGTTCACCCACTCATGTTTCAGTCCACGTCAATTTTATTTCAAGTTAAAGATATTGTTTTCCTTC
>NC_134904.1:8348515-8351015 GCF_041734735.1 Babylonia areolata | reverse complement strand
CAGTATATCCTCCATACTGGTGACAGTGACAGTGGCAGTGGCTTCATATAGACCAGTATATCCTCCATACTAGTGACAGTGACAGTGGCAGTGGTAGTGACAGTGACATTTGCTTTATATAGACCAGTATATCCTCCATTCTGGTGACAGTGACATTTGCTTTATATAGACCAGTGTATCCTCCATACTAGTGACAGTGACAGTGGCTTTATATAGACCAGTATATCCTCCACACTTTGACAGTGACAGTGGCTTTATATAGACCTGTATATCCTCCACACTTTGACAGTGACAGTGACAGTGGCTTTATATAGACCAGTATATCCTCCACACTTTGACAGTGACAGTGACAGTGGCTTTATATAGACCAGTATGTCTTACATACTGGTGGCAATGACAGTGACAGTGGCTTTATATATACCAGTATATCCTCCACACTTTGACAGTGACAGTGACAGTGGCTTTATATAGACCAGTATGTCTTACATACTGGTGGCAATGACAGTGACAGTGGCTTTTATATATACCAGTATATCCTCCACACTTTGACAGTGACAGAGTCAGTATTGACTTTATATAGACCAGTATATCCTGCATACTGGTGACAGTGACAGTGATTTTATATAGACCAGTATATCCTTCATACTGGTGACAGTGACAGTGGCTTTATATAGACCAGTATATCCTCCACACTGACAGTGGCTTTATATAGTGACAGACAGAACATGACCCAGTTGTAACGTGCCCGACGAGGAAGCGTATGTCTACGGGTTGGAGTCCTGTGTACGGATGAGGGTGGTTGTTGTTTTTTTTTTAATTCCCCATCCACCAGACCCTGAGTGGTGTGGTCTGGATGCTAGTCATTTGGAAGAGACGATAAACAGAGGGACCTTCTGCAGCTTGTACTTAGCACACGTAAACGAATGGGCTGTCAGCAGCAAAAAAATCTGTAGGAAGATCCACATTGGCATCTCAGAACATTCCCTTGCAGACAGAAAGTAGAAAGGAATAAAAGCGTGGCTCTGGACAGTGGCGACGCGCTCTACCCGGGGAGAGCAGCCCTCGTTTCACACAGAGAGAGATCTGTTCTTACAAAGTGATGCAACATACCTACAATACTTTAGGACTGGAGATAGTTTCTGACATACTTTACTGTCGCAGTATTTCTCTCTCCCGAGTTTTGATATAAAATAAATAAATTTTAAAAAAAAATTTAAACGTCCAGGGTTTCGCCACAGTCCTCTGTGTTGTTCGAACTGCCTTCGTCTGTTTATCGGACACATGACAGGTGAGGGAAGGTGGAGGGGTGGGTTTGGGAGAGGGGGGGGGGGGGTGATCAGCCACCGCGTTGTCTCCCTTGTAAAGGGGAGAGCGTTGAAAGGCTGTTCAGCCACATTGCTGTTTACATTGCAAGCATTGCAAGACTGAGCGGGGTTTGGCACGGTATTGTTCTATTGGACCTAACTGTGTTTGGGTCTTTTACATAATAGAGGTGAGACAGAGACAGATTGTCCTACAGGTGAGACAGAGACAGATTGTCCTACAGGTGAGACAGAGACAGATTGTCCTACAGGTGAGACAGAGACAGATTGTCCTGCAGGTGAGACAGAGACAGATTGTCCTACAGGTGAGACAGAGACAGATTGTCCTACAGGTGAGACAGAGACAGATTGTCCTACAGGTGAGATACAGATTTTCCTACAGATGAGACAGGGACAGATTGTCCTACAGGTGAGACAGAGACAGATTGTCCTACAGGTGAGACAGAGACAGATTGTCCTACAGGTGAGACAGATTGTCCTACAGGTGAGACAGACACAGATTGTCCTACAGGTGAGACAGAGACAGATTGTCCTACAGATGAGACAGAGACAGATTGTCCTACAGGTGAGACAGAGACAGATTGTCCTACAGGTGAGACAGAGACAGATTGTCCTACAGGTGAGACAGGGAGCGATTGTCCTACAGGTGAGACAGAGACAGATTGTCCTACAGGTGAGAACAGACAGATTGTCCTACAGATGAGACAGAGACAGATTGTCCTACAGGTGAGAACAGACAGATTGTCCTACAGATGAGACAGAGACAGATTGTCCTACAGATGAGACAGAGACAGATTGTCCTACAGGTGAGACAGAGACAGATTGTCCTACAGGTGAGAACAGACAGATTGTCCTACAGATGAGACAGAGACAGATTGTCCTACAGGTGAGACAGAGACAGATTGTCCTACAGGTGAAACAGAGACAGATTGTCCTACAGGTGAGAACAGACAGATTGTCCTACAGGTGAGACAGAGACAGATTGTCCTACAGGTGAGACAGAGACAGATTGTCCTACAGGTGAGACAGAGACAGATTGTCCTACAGGTGAGACAGGGAGCGATTGTCCTACAGGTGAGACAGAGACAGATTGTCCTACAGGTGAGAACAGACAGATTGTCCTACAGATGAGACAGAGACAGATTGTCCTACAGGTGAGAACAGACAGATTGTCCTAC
>NC_134904.1:8328515-8333515 GCF_041734735.1 Babylonia areolata | reverse complement strand
GCAAAAACCAGTCATACAAATCAAACCCACCCGCATAGCAAAAACCAGTCATACAAATCAAACCCACCCCCATAGCAAAAACCAGTCAAACAATTCAAACCCACCCCCATAGCAAAAACCAGTCATATGATTCAAACCCACCCCCATAGCAAAAACCAGTCATACAATTCAAACCCACCCATAGCAAAAACCAGTCATATGATTCACACCCACCCCATAGCAAAAACAAGTCATATGATTCACACCCACCCCATAGCAAAAACCAGTCATACAATTCAAACCCACCCCCATAGCAAAAACCAGTCATACAATTCAAACCCACCCCCATAGCAAAAACCAGTCATACAATTCAAACCCACCCCCATAGCAAAAACCAGTCATACAATTCAAACCCACCCCATAGCAACAACCAGTCATATGATTCAAATCCACCCCACAGCAAAAACCAGTCATACAATTCAAACCCACCCCCATAGCAAAAACCAGTCATACAATTCAAACCCACCCCCATAGCAAAAACCAGTCATATGATTCAAATCCACCCCACAGCAAAAACCAGTCATACAAATCAAACCCACCCCGATAGCAAAAACCAGTCATACAATTCAAACCCACCCCCATAGCAACAACCAGTCATACAATTCAAACCCACCCCCATAGCAAAAACCAGTTGTATGATTCTAACCCAGTCAAATCAGACCGAACTCAGTGTAACGAAAAAATTAATACACAAATGAAGTTTGTGGCAACGAAACACGGTTTTTGTTGGGGGGTTTTCCCCAGTACCATACATTATTCGGGAATGATAGCATGTCACATGTTCGTAGATGTGTGAATGTAAGTAATTTTCATGTGATCTTTCTGAATTCTGAACACTGAACACTGAACACGTCTCTTTAACTCACTCAGTACGGCCAGTCCTCTCTTCTCCTCTACACAGACCCCTCGGATGTCCAGTGGGTGTCTGAATGACCCAACCTTTAGCTTCCGTCGTCAGAATTGTGGTATTCTTTGTCAACATTCACCTCTTCAGTATAAGAGCCTTCCGCTTGCAATATTTTGATGATGATAATTGGGGTGAAACGTTGTTAACGTCGTCCTCTTTCGCCGTTCGTACGGAGAGAGTTAATGGACACTTTATGATTGTCATTTTCAGCATGAGCTCCGCAGCCGCATGTAGATTTCTCTTGTGAGATCAAACACGTGGCTTGATGGACTGATAACCTCCGTCATTCTGATTCCCTCGCATCTTTTAAATCTCGTCTCAAAACTCACCTTTTCCCTCAGCAAAGAGTTCAATTGTGGCAGGTCCACTTCCTTTGCGTTGGCTGTGCTTGACTATGTGTGTATACATATGTATGTGTACGTAACTACATGCATGTAATGAATGTGTATTGTGTGTGCGTGTGCGTGTGTTTATGTAAGTTTGTGTCTGCCTATGTGTGCGTATGTGTTAGGGTAGCTGTTAGATATACATGTATGTTAAAATGTATGTATGCAGCGTGTGTGTGTGTGTGCGTGCGTGCGTGTGTGTGTGTGTGTGTGTGTGTAGTCACATTTTGGTGTGTGTGTGTAACATAGATATGATGTTTTATGTTAACAAAAGCGTTTTTGTAAAGCACCTACAGCAGATTTCTGGATAGTGTGCTATATAAGTATCCATAATTATCATTATTATTTTTACTGAAAGGAAGCCAGGAGAAACAACGCAGTGTAACAATTCAACCAAGTCGGGAAGGAAGGTGAAAAAGGGGGAGTGAACTCACTCTGTGCAATGGCGTCAAACTTGACGTTGCAGTAGCGCCCTCTAGGTGCGGGGGTAGTTGTGGGACGTGGCCGGGGGGTGGTGCCTCGTCCACCTCCACCCCCTCCCCCATTGCTGCCCCCTGCCACCCGTCCGGACCCCCGCCCTGCAACACACACACACACACACACACACACACACACACACATACACGCACGCACGCACACACACACGCACGCATGCACGCAAACACACACACACACACACGCATGCACGCAAACACACACACATACACACACACCACAACCATCACCACCATCCACACCCAGCATCACCACCACCACCACACCTTACGGTTTCATGACAATAAAATCTATTCTATTCTATTCTATTCACACACACACATACACGCACGCACGCACGCAAACACACACACACACACACGCGCGCGCGCGCACACACACACACACACACACACACACACACACACAATTACAACAGCCACCCACTGCTTTAACTACAACAGCCATTCAACTACATACAGCACCACCACCACAACCATCACCACCACCATCCAAACCCAGCATCACCACCCCACCATCACCACCACCATCCAAACCCACCATCACCACCACCACCACCACAAACATCACCACCACCACACCCATCACTACAACCACTACTACCACTACCCAAATCCAATGCAACAAAAACAACTGCAGCTACTACTACCACTACTAATGCTGCTGCTGCTACTGCTGCTGCTGCTACTACTACTACGACTACTACTTGTATCACTACAAAGATATATCATAAATGTTTCGTGAAATGTTTCATTTTGAAAGAACAAACCCTCTTTGCAAAGTTGACAAGTGTTAAAAACAACAACAAACATTGCCACCACCACCACCACCACCACTACCACCACCACCACCGTCACTACCACCACCACCACCACTGTCACTACCACCACCACCACCGTCACTACCACCACATATCGTCCCTGTGCAAAGTAACAGACAGACAGACAGGTAGACAGACATATCGTCCCTGTGCAGAGTAACAGACAGACAGACAGACAGGTAGACAGACATATCGTCCCTCTACAGAGTAACAGACAGACAGACAGGGAAACAGACATATCGTCCCTGTGCAGAGTAACAGCCAGACAGGTAGACAGACATATCGTCCCTGTGCAAAGTAACAGACCGACAGACAGACAGGTAGACAGACATATCGTCCCTGTGCAAAGTAACAGACAGACAGCCAGACAGGTAGACAGACATATCGTCCCCTGTGCAAAGTAACAGACAGACAGACAGACAGGTAGACAGACATATCGTCCCTGTGCAAAGTAACAGACAGACAGACAGACAGGTAGACAGACATATCGTCCCTGTGCAAAGTAACAGACCGACAGACAGAGACACACAACAACTACCCCTGCACAAAACAACAACAACACACACAATACAACAGACCATACTCAACCCTTCAAAGTAACAGCACACACACGACAGTAGCCCAACCAAATCCCGGCATCACACAGCACACGACAGCCCAGACCACACACCCCACCCCTTGCAAAAGTAACACAGACAACATGTAGACAACCATACGTACCCTATCAAATCAAGCAACAAAACAGTAGACAGCTATACGTCCCTATGTGCGAGTATACGCGACGTAGACACTATACTCCCGTCAAAGTAACATGACAGACAGGTATACAACATTTCGTCATGTTTCATTGAGTAACAACTCTTGCAAGTGAAAAGTGTAGAACAACCAATCCTCTGTCACACAGATAACCACCACGACTACCACCGCACTCCACCCCGTAACAACACACGACCTACCGACTACCACAGCACACGACAGGTAACACCACACACATCGCCTCCTACCACAGTACCACACACAGACATACACACACCATCGTCCCTTACACATCGACAGACCACCAGCACACACAGGTAACAGACACACCTCGACACGTGACAGCACAGCCCCATACACCCCACGTAACAACACCATACATACTACCGTCACTGACACCACACACCACACAGTAACACACACGCCCCTACAGAACACCGCACTACACACACCACCACAGGTACACCAACATACGCCCGCATACAACACACCACACGTAGCACAACATACCGTCCACTACAGCAAACACAGACAGAAACAGACATAACGACATATCTCCACAGGATAACAGACCATACAGGACAGGTAGACCAAGACATATCGTCCCTGTACAGAGTAACAGACAGACAGACAGGTAGACAGACATATCGTCCCTCTACAGAGTAACAGACAGACAGACATGTAGACAGACAGGTAGACAGACATATCGTCCCGGTGCAGAGTAACAGACAGACAGACAGACAGACAGACAGACAGGTAGACAGACATATCGTCCCTGTGCAGAGTGACAGACAGACAGACAGGTAGACAGACATATCGTCCCTGTACAGAGTGACAGACAGACAGACAGACAGGTAGACAGACATATCGTCCCTGTGCAGAGTGACAGACAGACAGACAGACAGACAGACAGGTAGACAGACATATCGTCCCTGTGCAGAGTAGACAGACAGACAGACAGGTAGACAGACAGACAGACAGGTAGACAGACATATCGTCCCTGTGCAGAGTGACAGACCGACAGCCATACACACATACATACAGACAGGCGGGCAGACAGACAGACAGGCAAACAGACGGGTGTCACTGACCATAGAGTGTCTGGATGCCGGCAATGTCGTTGCTGTGCAGAGTAACAGACAGACAGACAGACAGACAGACAGGCAAACAGACAGACAGGCAGACAAGCAGACAGACATGCGGGTGTCGTCACTGACCATACAGTGTCTGGATGCCAGCAATGTCGTCCCGGTGCAGGGCATAGTTGGGGTCGTAGCCCTGGTAGTACGGCGCCATCAGGGCATCGGGCCGGTTGGAGTGGCCCAGACCCAGGGCGTGTCCGAACTCGTGGGCCGCCACGATCTCCAGGTTGGTCCCGCGGTCCTCTCCTATCGTCCACTGCTCGTCCTCGTCAAAGTGCGTGTCGCCCGAGATGGGGTGGTCGCCCGGGAAGAAGGCGTGGGCCAACGTGCCCCCTGAAAAGGGAAGGGGCGCGCGCACACACACACACACACACACACACACACACAAACACAGTGACTGTGCTGTCTCGTAATGGTGGTTTGGGGTTGTTGGGTTTGGTTTTTTGTTGGGGTTT
>NC_134904.1:8323515-8326015 GCF_041734735.1 Babylonia areolata | reverse complement strand
GACAACATCAGCAGCGAAACATCGAGAGAGAAAGAGTAACAGTCAATGATCTTGCAAACAGATGTCATGCACCTAATAAATGAGACTGGTCGCAAAACAGAGCCTTGTTGAGCTCCATACTCCAATAGTGTAACAGGTGAATGGAGGCCATTCACTGAGACTGACTGTGCATGTTCACAAAGGTAAATCCAGGCAATAACAGAACTTTGAATACCAATAGAGGTTTGCAACTTGAACAGAAGAATCCATGGTTAGGTTTGTCAAAAGCGGCCTACAGATCCAAGAGAGATAACAAAGCTGTGGCGGCTGACAACAAAGATGGTCACTGTGTGTGAAAGGTCAGGGGCAGTCTCCACCTCGACGGCATCTGGTGTCAGGAAATAGCCAGGCTCACGGCCAGGGCCCTAAACAGTGGTCACACGGAAAATGGTCTTCCTGCTCCTTCACTTCGCTCTTCCTGTCGTCTTCCCTCGTGTCTTCTGGTCAGTTAGGAAACATGTGGAGCGGTGATACTGGTGATACTTCGTGATGGGGCCGTGCGAGCTCGGCACGTGCTATTCCCAGGGTACCAGGTCATGGATAGGTCACGGGTTAGAGAAAGGTCAGGCAGTCAGATCACCGTGAGGTCTGGTTTAGCTTTGATTTGTTGTTGTTGTTGTAGGTATTGATATTAGTGTTAGTATCATTAACAGTATTAGAGTAAGTATAGGTTTCTTCTTCTTCTTCTTCTTCTTCTTCTTCTTCTCCACAACAACAACAAGAGAACTCAGAACTCAGAAATATTTTACTGCAAGGCCACTGGCCTGTTTGCAGAGGAGGTATATACATACAACTGAGACACACAAAATACCGAAAATAAATGGGAAAGGGACTAATGTCATGGACACATCTCATAACTGCATATTAAAGATTTTTAGTCCGTGACATTTCTCTTGCAGTAACGTTTTTGTTTTTGAAAAGTTATAATATGTCATTTCGTCTTCTCTCTGGGTTTTGTTGTTGTTTTTGTTTGGGTTGGGTTTTTTGTTTGTTTGTTTGTTTTTTGTTGTTTTGTTTTGTTGTTGTTGTTTTACGACAGAGTGAGTCACAAGTCTAGTTTTCATTTTGTAAAATAACGCTGAGTCTGTGTATTCATTTATGCTTCAGCAACATTAACTCACTCAGTACGGCCAGTCCTCTCTTCTCCTCTACACAGACCCCTCGAATGTCCAGTGGGTGTCTGAATGACCCAACCTTTAGCTTCCGTCGTCAGAATTGTGGTATTCTTTGTCAACATTCACCTCTTCAGTATAAGAGCCTTCCGCTTGCAATATTTTGATGATGGTAATTGGGGTGAAACGCTGTTAACGTCGTCTCTTTCGCCGTTCGTATGGAGAGAGTGAGAGAGAGACAGAGAGTGCAGCAGCAGAGAAAGAAACCAAAACAGCACAGCTAGCTCCTAATTGTCCTCAACCCTCCCACCGCCCCCACACCCCGCTTACCCGGTGCATAGAAAACCTGGAGACTGATGGTGTTGTTCTTGGCATTGCTCCCGCTCCCACCCCCCACCCCCCCACTCCCACCCCCCACCCCCCCACACCCCCCTCCCTCAACCCCAACCCACACCTCCACCTCACCTGGCGCATAGAAGGCCTGAGGGTTGAGGGCGTTGTTCCTGGCCCTGCCCCCCCTGAGCCTTGCAGGTCTCTCGCCGGGCTTCACCATGTCGGGCAGGCCGCACCGGGGCTGCTGCATCTTCCGGATGGTCGGGCGGTTCAGGCGGCCCGTCACCCGCAGGCCGTTGAAGCGTTGGAACTCCCTGCAAGTGAGACAGACACAGTGGAACTCCCTGCTGCACGTGAGACAGACACAGTGGAACTCCCTGCTGCACGTGAGACAGACACAGTGGAACTCCCTGCTGCACGTGAGACAGACACAGTGGAACTCCCTGCTGCACGTTAGACAGACACAGTGGAACTCCCTGCTGCACGTAAGACAGACACAGTGGAACTCCCTGCTGCACGTGAGACAGACACAGTGGAACTCCCTGCTGCACGTGAGACAGACACAGTGGAACTCCCTGCTGCACGTGAGACAGACACAGTGGAACTCCTTGCACGTGAGACAGACACAGTGGAACTCCCTGCTGCACGTGAGACAGACACAGTGGAACTCCCTGCACGTGAGACAGACACAGTGGAACTCCCTGCTGCACGTGAGACAGACACAGTGGAACTCCCTGCACGTGAGACAGACACAGTGGAACTCCCTGCACGTGAGACAGACACAGTGGAACTCCATGCACGTGAGACATACAAGCGCACAATGTCTACATAGTATTATCATCAGAAGTGACTCAGTAATAAGACACAAGCACACAATGTCTACACAATACCATCATCAGAAGTGAGTCAATAATAAGACACAAGCGCACTTCTTCTTCTTCTTCTGCGTTCGTGGGCTGCAACTCCCACGTTCACTCGTGTGCACACGAGTGGGCTTTTACGTGTATGACCGTTTT
>NC_134904.1:8248515-8318515 GCF_041734735.1 Babylonia areolata | reverse complement strand
CAGCACACACACACACACACACACAACAGATTGTAAAAGGCATTGTATTTTCACTTCATTTTATTTTATTCTTATCTTTTGCCGGTATGCGTTACAATCGCCGTTTTTCTAGTCGATGAAACTTCGAGTCTTTTCCGCGCAAGAACAGATTTTCTTCGGTATATTCAGTGCCATCGGGCAAACTCAGACGTTGAAAGCACACTTCACATAATGCACATCTCAAAGCACTGTTTTGTTCGCACTTGAATTGTTACATATTGTGTCTGCTAAGTTCTTAGCAAGATGCATGGTTTTTGAACGGGACAGAATTCGGTGTGCAGGCTTATGTCCCTTGTATGAATTCTTTCCTTTCACATGGAAGATAAGTGTAATTTCGGTCAGAAAGATCGTTTCGTGATCAGTTTTTGTTGTTGTTTTTTGTTTGTCTTTTTAATTCATTTTTCTAATTTGATATCTGAATTCAGGTGTATTGTTTTACTATAGTGCTTTTGCTGTATATAGATAGATAGATAGATAACAAACCTGAGTAATTTTCAAAGACTGTTAAGCATTCTAAAAGGCAATGTATCGTCCTTACAATCTCGGATTGCACAAGCTCGATCCAGGAACCTTTCTTCAACTGCTCGAGTCCACCGGGTGATCCCCCTTGAATTTTGTCCTGTTTTGGTGTACTCACAGAGTGTATGGCAGATTTGTCCTGGCTGTCCAGACGAAGTCACTGAGTGAATGGACAGAGTGTATGGCAGATTTGTCCTGGCTGTCTAGGCGTAGTCACAGAGTGAATGGACAGAGTGTATGGCAGATGTGTCCTGGCTGTCTAGGCGTAGTCACAGAGTGTATGGCAGATTTGTCCTGGCTGTCTAGGCGAAGTCACAGAGTGTATGGACAGAGTGTATGGCAGATTTGTCCTGGCTGTCTAGGCGTAGTCAGAGAGTGTATGGCAGATTTGTCCTGGCTGTCCAGGCGTAGTCACAGACTGTGGCAGATTTGTCCTGGCTGCCTACGTGTACTCAGAGATTGTGGCAGATTTGTCCTGGCTGTCTATATGTTCTCACATAGTGTGGTAGACATATATGGCTGTCTGCAAGTATTCTCAGTGTGGAAAATTTGTCCTGGCTGTATACATGTGCTTACAGAGTGTGGCAGATTTGTCCTGGTTATCTATTTTGTTCTCCACAACCCCACAGAGGCTGTGGCCTGAGCAGAGTGTACATACGTCAGTGCGTGGACGACAGCAGGACAGAAGGAAGACCATCATCTTGGTCAAGTGTCGCTTTCCATGGGAAGAAGATCCACATCTATAGAGGCGGTGTCACTCTTTACACTGTTCCCTCTTCAAAACATCCTCACGGCGGTGTTACCCTCTAAACTGTTCCCTCCTGAAAACATCCTCACGGCGGTGTCACCATTTACACTGTTCCCTCCTCAAAACATCCTCACGGCGGTGTCACCATTTACACCGTTCCCTCCTGAAAACATCCTCACGGCGGTGTCACCATTTACACTGTTCCCTCCTCAAAACATCCTCACCGGCTGCGGTGTCACCCTCTACACTGTTCCCTCCTCAAAACATCCTCACGGCGGTGTCACCATTTACACTGTCCCATCTGCAAAACATCCTCACGGTGGTGTCACTCTCTACAGTGTTCCCTCCTCAAAACATCTTCACGGTGGTGTCAGCCTCTACACTGTTCCCTCCTCAAAACATCCTCACTGCGGTGTCACCCTCTACACTGTTCCCTCCTCAAAACACTGCATCTTCACGGTGGTGTCACCCTCTACACTGTTCCCTCCTCAAAACATCCTCATGGAGGTGTCACCCTCTACACTGTTCCCTCCTCAAAACATCTTCACGGTGGTGTCAGCCTCTACACTGTTCCCTCCTCAAAACATCCTCACTGCGGTGTCACCCTCTACACTGTTCCCTCCTCAAAACATCCTCATGGCGGTGTCACCCTCTACACTGTTCCCTCCTCAAAACATCTTCACGGTGGTGTCAGCCTCTACACTGTTCCCTCCTCAAAACATCCTCACTGCGGTGTCACCCTCTACACTGTTCCCTCCTCAAAACACTGCATCTTCACGGTGGTGTCACCCTCTACACTGTTCCCTCCTCAAAACATCCTCATGGAGGTGTCACCCTCTACACTGTTCCCTCCTGAAAACATCCTCACGGCGGTGTCACCCTCTACACTGTTCCCTCCTAAAAACACTGCATCCTCATGGCAGTGTCACCCTCTACACTGTTCCCTCCTCAAAACACTGCATCCTCACGGTGGTGTCACTCTCTACACTGTTCCCTCCTCAAAACATCCTCATGGAGGTGTCACCCTCTACACTGTTCCCTCCTGAAAACATCCTCACGGCGGTGTCACCCTCTACACTGTTCCCTCCTCAAAACATCCTCACTGCGGTGTCACCCTCTACACTGTTCCCTCCTCAAAACATCCTTATGGAGGTGTCACCATTTACACTGTTCCCTCCTCAAAACATCCTCACTGCGGTGTCACCATTTACACTGTTCCCTCCTCAAAACATCCTCACGGCGGTGTCACCCTCTACACTGTTCCCTCCTCAAAACATCCTCACGGCGGTGTCACCCTCTAAACTGTTCCCTCCTCAAAACATCATCACAGCGGTGTCACCATCTACAATGTTCGCGTCCACTCAGTATCGGGGAGAAACTTTGTCGGGCTCAAAATGTTGGTCGAGGTAATCTAGATGTGTATCTCCACTTTTATAAGAGGCTGAGTTAAGCGAGGGAATTTTATCGATAAAAAGAAGGCTGTTGGTCGGGACTAAGGAACCCACATGAGTCGCCGGTCAACTTGCACAATGAGACAACTTAATTAAGCGAGGTCGACTTAAGCCGCGGGAACAACTGTCATTACATCAGCTTTTATTTAGTCCAGAAAAACCAACAAGGAAAACAACCACGCTCACATACACTGCCCCGCCAGACCAGTCCATTCGCCTCACACAACCATCGTTCAGTTCACTGAGTTACTCAAGGAGGCGTCACTGCATTCAGACAAATCCATATATATACACTATACGTCATCTGCAAAGCAGATGTCTGACCAGCAGCATAGCCCAACTTACCCATACCCTAACCCATAGCCGTTTCCCGAGGGATGTGAACATAAAAAATATCGTGCACGCACAACCCGAACACGGACCCTTCTTTGGCTGCCATCCACTCTGCCATCTCTCCCACACGCGCTGCCTTGCATTTCTTCTTGTTGTGGACACACACGTTATATCCACCTCCCCCCCCCCCCCCCCCCCCCCCCCCCCATCCCGCGTCCTCCCAAACACACAGAAACAGACGCGCGCACAGACGGACTCAGTGACGGTAAACACATACAAGTTGTACTAGTAAGGGGGACTGAGGAGGGAGACTAAGGAGATTTTCCTTGCTCAACAGTTGTTGTTGTTGTTTTTTTGCAGCGTTTGTTTGTTTGTTTGTTTGCTTGTTTTCAATGACGACGTCTACAAGACGATACTCCAACGGACTTATAATCAGAAGTGCGATGTTTTCACTGAGATATATGTCTATGGATGTTTCCCGAACTCATATCGGACAGATAATTTAACTTTCATTTCCGGGTTGTGCGACTTTTTACCGAAATGATCGCAAAAGCACGTAGCCACAATTGTGTTCAAACAGACACCGTCAACAATTTGATTTTAATGAGTCCATCGATTTGAGCAATCTGCACTTCATGGGCTTTGTATGTATGTAAACAATATCTACAAATGAAACCCACACAGACACACACAAACGGACACACACGTGATATGCACACTGGCACACCACCGACACCGCCGCTCCGGCCGACACCGAAAAGACACGTACCGTCAGTGGCTCTCTCTCTCTCTCTCTCTCTCTCTCTCTCTCTCTCTCTGTGTGTGTGTGTGTGTGTGTGTGTGTGTGTGTGTGTGTGTGTGTGTGTGTGTGTGTGTGTGACTCTCTCCGACTCGAAGTGTATATGTTACATAATGAAGAATTTGAATCACAGTATGAGTTGAGCATCTTTAACCGGCATTTGTATATCCCGGCAGCCAATATGATTAAATCATTTCAATCTGTGTGTGTGTGTGTGTGTGTGTGTGTGTGTGTGTGTGTGTGTGTGTGTGTGTGTGTGTGCCACCCCCCGCCCCCTATCGTCTCTCGTCAAGATTTGATCTCAGTGCTTGTAAAATCTTTTTCAGTGAGACCTCTTCGGAATTCTCCATCCAAAAAGATACATGTCGTTCCACAGAAAAAAAGATTAAAACATAGACTTTTCTCCCAAATTCCGTGGTGCGTACTATGAAGCCGCAGTGCTTACTGCCACGACTATGATGAACGTCAGTGCCGCCTCCGGAACCGGAAACATGCGATGGCAGCAGGCAAAAAGAAACGGCAGGGACATGGCGCACAGTGTGAACTCGGCACACAGGAAGGGATTTTTTTTTTTTTTTTTTTTAATTCACAACTGTCACATACTGTGACTCATACAAGGGACAAACAATAGCGAAAGACCTCTTCATCCTTTCCCTTTCCTGACCCGCCTACCAACAGTAAAGTAATGTAGTATCTCCCGCCAAATCAACGATAACAATGATAATTATTCTGATAATAATAACGAATAGAAAATGGGAACCACACACCTAGTAACTTCCTCCACTGTCAGACAGACAATGAACCACAGCCTAGCCCAGTATCAACTTGTCCATCAGTGGGGTCAGTCTTAGACGAGAGTCGTCCGCCCGGTGTCCCGGCCTCCCTTAAGTGTTGATTCTCAGAAAGGGTAAAAAAAAAAAAAATTTTTAAAGAATTACAACCCGAGGTCTGTTCTCCATTCAACTGCCCATCTTCATTCGGCCAAAGGGTAAAAAAAAAAAAAAAAAAAAAAAATCCTGAACGTCAGGAACCATGAAAAGGGAGATGACTGGAAACAAAGTACACCAACAGGGGTTGGAACAGTAGCCTCCCCGCTGTTGAATCATCACAACTGAAACGTAAAGCGGGATGGATGCACATTCCCACTCATGCACTCGACAACTTCCCCCACGGCTGAAAAGGAAGCTAAACAATCTCCCGGCGTGGCGTAGCTGAAAAATGGGCTGGCTTCAAATATTACGAAAAGGTATTCAACAACAACAAGCCAACGCTCGCCCACTACAGTACCTATAGACTATTGTATTAACTATTATATACATCACACACCCAAGAGCTTCAACATTTAAAGTAGGATACCTTTTTACCCAAAGTATATATCATAAATACGAAAGCAATCAATTAGTCAATCAAAAGCACTTTATTTGTCCACATGGAAATTAACTTGTGCAGTCACAGGCTCGTTGTAAACATCAACATATATTAAATGATCATGCACAGAAACCAGTCAAATAAGAATTTACAATAGCAGTCGATAGACTAAAACAAGTCACACACACACACACACACACACACACACACACACACACACACACACACACACACACACACACACACACACACACACACACACACACACACACACACACAGTGAGAGGGAGGGTTGGGGTGAAGTAATTGTACACGAGCATGTGTGTTCTGCATTCTTTGTGTGGAAAGAAAAATACCGTTGTGTATTTTATTTCTATTTGTATAAATTTATTTCTTTCAGATTTACTTTCTGCTTTTTTTTCTGATCAGTGGCTTCCGTTGAGTGTAGCTTTAGTTTTCAGTTTCTCAAGGAGGCGTCACTGCGTTCGGACAAATCCATACATAGGGCCTACTGTGACTGTCGCGTGCTACACCACATGTGCTAGGCAGATGCTTAACCCAACGCACTCAGTCGGGCCTGGAGTGCATGCTTGTATATTTGCGTACCTATCCGCACATCATTTCATTCATATTGTATAATATGATACGATATCATATCAATCATACAATAATAATGATGATGATGATAACTTGATGATAATGAACATTTATATAACACGTTTCTCCGGAAATACTGCTCAAAACTCTTTACGTTTCGTTCCTCACTCCCTACTTCCCCATCAATATTCCTCAGTCTCCACCCGCACCCCCCACCCCCCACCCCACCCCCCCCACACACACACACACACACACACACACACACATACCCCTCCACACGGAAAACACGTGCCAGAAAACACTCACGCAAATGAACATTGGAAACCAACCACCCACCCATCATGTGACGCCCTCCAGAAAACGCATCCCTGGAATTGAACATGCATTCAGGCACGCACACACACACGAACGCACGGACACTCACTGCACCAGCACCCCGCCACACACACACAGCAAACTGCCTCTCCACAACAAAACATGCACCCAAAACCACATCACACCAAGGACCAAAAACGGCAAAACAAAACAAAACAAAAACAACAACAACAAAACAACAAACAAAGAAAAACAAAACAAAACTGCTGTTACTGCTGTTGGAAAAGATGTGTTTTCACAGCAGACTTAAAAGATTTCAGCGAGACAGAAAGACGCAAATTTTCTGGTAGTTTGTTCCACAGAACCCCGTTATATCATATCATATCATATTATATCATCCCGTACCGTCATATCATATCATGTGTCTCGGCCTTTAGGCTTTATCAGCCTTTTGCCTAATCATTAGGATTTTTTAAAATATCTAAACAGCTTATAAGAGTGCGCAATTACTAATGTTATGGCTAGCTCCGCTGTGGAGAAATTTATTTGGAAGCCATAATCCTTCCAGTGTTTATCAGTCGGATAAATTCTTACTAAAATTGTTATGTGTTCCTCAGCGCACGGTGACAATGTGACTGGGCAGATTATTCCCGGCAAAAGTCAACAACCATGTTAGTAAAAAAAAAAATAAATAAAAAAAAATAATAAAATAAATAATAAAAAGTGTGAAAAAAGGTTTGATCTGGTGAATATCTTCACTAGTTTTAGTGGTAGTTAGTACCTGACAGAACGGATTTCTTCTTTCAAAGAATTTTGCCAGAGGACAACACTTGTTGCCATGGGTTCTTTTTCTGAGTGCGCCAAGTGCCGTGCTGCACACGGGACCTCGGTTTATCGTCTCATCCGAATGACTAGACGCTCGGTTTGATTTTCCAGTCCACTGAACTCGGGAGAAAGGGCGAGAGCAGGAATCGAACCCACACCCTCACGGACACTGTTTTGGCAGTTGAGTGTCTTGACCATTCAGTCACTTCCTTCTGGCTTCATGTATAATATATATATATATATATATATGTGTGTGTGTGTGTGTGTGTGTGTGTGTGTGTGTGTGTGTGTGTGTATTCAAAAAAGCTGCTTATTATTCAATGTTCCATCACTGGCATGAAATAAAGATCTGACTTTAACCAACACACACACACACACGGCACTTTGAAATAACTGAAAACTGATTTTAAACAAATTCATTGTATCTATAGATATGAGATTTAAAAATTCAAGCCTGTGAACACTCTTTGTTTTGTCGTTATCGTCTTTTTTCTTCATAATCATTTTGAACGGTTCAGGATATTCCTGTTGTGCTGCTGTTGGTGATAACGTAAACAATATCCGGGTTCCGTCGCACGTGTGCTGTTAATGATATATATAAGATGTCTTTTTACGTGAATAAACTAAGAACACACATAATCAATTGATGGAACACATATAATATCAATCAAGCAATTCAGGGAATTCAGTTAAATCCTGACAATCTAAGTCATTTCACGTATTGACTTTATTGCGGTCACATGCATTGCATTTAGTTCTTGATTGTTTGGGTAGACTCCTGTATTCCCTGTTTGGTCGGGGAATTTCCTTTTCAACTTCCTGTCGATTGTGTCATTCTTACATTTTTAGCTGTTGGGTTTTGCGTTTGTGGACTGGAACCAGCAACCTTTGTCGGCGACAAGGTAAATTTTGTTTATTAATTTAGATTGATGCGGTTATATCTTAAATTACTCTTTAATGATGTATTATTTGCAATTTGCAGTGCAGTTGTTATTTGCTTTATTTTTATTTTCAATTCAATGCTGTCAGCACAGATGTTAGTTCCGCAGCAAACTAGATGTGTTGCACTTGCAGTGGTAGGCCTTGTAGACTTCAATACGAAGAGAAGAGCCATGGACGATGGTGATCAGCAAAGTTATAAAATCAGGTATGCAGTCATGCATAGTAACTATCAAGAAAGCTTTTCATTATTTTGGTGAAATGCATGTCTTTTGGAGTGTGGTTCATTTTGATTCAGTGCATGTTCATTAAATGGATGCATTTTTCATTGAAGTGAAAACATGCTTTACAGGGTTGTGAACCTCGTTTCGCACGAAGCGCGAACGAATCGTTTCCGCAATAAGGTCGATTCATCGATTTAAGAATAGAGAACGCACACGAGATTGCAAAAAGATATTGCTGACATAGGAATAACTATATTTAGTCTCCTGACAAGCATCCAGTTTGCTTAACAGTTTTTGATTAATTTGTTGGGAGATTGCAATTGCAAAGTGCGGAATTAAGAGACTGGGCATTCCAACAGGTTGCGAAGTTTAGCGCAGAATGCGATTAACAATAAGTTTAATGGTACGATAATAGTGAGATGCATAAAAAAAGCATACGTTCATGTCACCCGTAAATTCAGTGATTGTATCGGGCATTTACTCAATTACTGAGACAGATTCATTCAGCGCACTACCACTGTAACACCCCCTACATTGCAGCGGTAATACCCTATTATTACACAGTACACGGGTTTAACCCAGAGAATCCAGATAGTCAGAGGGGCATTTTGATATGGTGTATTTACTTTCCTTTTCTTTCCATATTTCTTTCCTTTTTTTCTCTTTTTTTATGTTACTGCAATTGAGATCAGTGGGCAAACCAGGTAGAAAGAGCATTGGATTTTCAGTATTGATGGTCCTGGATTTGATCAGATGGATTTAAGAGTGAATATTTTTTGTTTCCCAGGTTAACATATGCAAGCTTGCAAGTGCCTGAACCTTCTTCATCTGCATTGATCATTTATATATGCACACAGGTCAAATACACACATTAAACATTTTGTAATGCATATTGTGGTTTGATGGGTCATGGAAACAGAAATTCTATCTGCAGCATGAACTCACCATATTATAGTTGAATCAGCTCAGAAATGTGTGTGCTTGCAGAACGTTAACAAGCTGGTGAATTGATTAAGTGCACACCAAAGTCACTCGTACAATGCAGAGCAGCAGCCCTTTGAAAAAGATTCATCAAAATAGTAAACAAATCTGCTATATGATCATTGTTGACATTTTCATACAAATTTATATGGTGAGTGCCCAAAAAAATGCAAGAAAACTAAAACTGTGAGTTAATTTTATCTGTCCTTTGTTAAACAGGTTAGTGATCTAACATTTTACTGATGACAATATCAGGAGCAGAAAATTTAGTCATCTTGACTGCCATGAATGTTAGAATGCTTGGAATATTAGTAACCCCAGTAAAAAGTTAAGAAAATGAAGAAAATGCTTCTATTTATTGTGAATTTTCTTGACTTTTATTCCGTTATCAGATTTTTATTGTACAGGAGGAAAAGGTTTGAATTGAAATTGTCAGTGTATTTTGGAGAATGTAAACGGTAAACTGCATGAAAGTCAGGAAGGCAACTGGATCTGGAGATGTTTGTTCACAAATGATAATTATGGGGGGAAAAGGATTAGGTCAGGTTTCATCTGGACAAAGGGAAACAAGTAGACGGGTAAAATTGGATTTCTCCAGGACTTGTCACAGAGTTCCACACCAGTGTCTTCTCTAAAAACAATACCATTGTGGAGTAAGAGGAAGTGCATTGGCTTGATCAGGGACTGGCAGGAAGTGAAAGTGCTTGTTGATGGAGACTTCTCAGATGCATGCCCACTCATTAGCGGAGTCCCTCAGGGTACCATGCTAGAACCTATTCTCTTTCTGCTGTTTGTCAGTGACCTGGCAGATTGCTTGAGATGCAGAACCAGGTTTATTGCAGATGACTGCATTGTGTAGAGAGATCATATGCAAGGCTGACTGTGTACAACTCCAAGATGATCTCTGTCAGTAAAAGGACTGGGAGAAGACCTGGTGACTGGAATGCCACCCACAGAAGTAATGTCCTAAGTGTCACCAGAGCACATCACCCCAGGAAATACCATTACAGGTTGAAAAGATATGTCTGTGAACAGACAACTTCAGCAAAATATCTGGAAGTTACTATGACCTCAGATCTGCAGTGGAAAGAACACATGGACAAAACAATCAAGGAAGTGAATAGTGTCCTGAGATTGCTTAGAAGCAACCTAAAAACCTTCCAAGTTTCAGGATCATGAAGGCAAATGCCTAGAAACCTCTAATACTGTTGCTCCATGTAGAATTGATACCAGAAGGAACAGATAATGAAGATCAATTTGGTACAGAGAATAACGGCCAGATGTGTGACCAACAAATACCACAACACTATCAGTGTTGCATCTATGCTTGAAGTTAAAGATTTAGAGTGGGACACTCTAGGGGCCAGCCAACAGAAGATCCAACTAACAATATTCTATAAAGTCTTTGGTAGAATTGTAGACAAAGGACCGACAAGCACAAGAACTAGGGCAAGCCATAGGCAGAAATGTGGACATTATCTTTCTAAGTCAGAATGTTTTTAAACAAAGCTTTTTTTCCAAGAACAGTTCCTCTGTGGAATTTCCTAACAGCCACAGCTGCTGATGCTCATTGCTTGGCATCCTTCAAGCAGGAGCTCCACAAGCTGTCGTTTTGGTTTACTTTCCTCTCCCTGCAAGTTGGTTGGGGTTGTGCTGTTTGGGGCTTGTCCCCAGTGACCACTACGGTAACTGGATTGGCTCAGCTGGAGATGTGAAAAACTGGGGATCTGTTTCTCTTTCTTCTCCTGTCTTTCTGCTCATCAGTTTAAATTTGATGTTAATTGAATTATTTTCAGTTTCCTCACAAGCGTGCTTGCAACACTGCATTGGTGTATAATGATCATAGGTGATGGTTGGGTGTATAAGTTCAGATTCAGATCAGTTGTGACAACAGAGACAGTAGGTCTGCTTGGAGATCAGTTGGGGGAAAAACAACTGAACCCTGTGCACACACTGATGTCACTTTGATTTGATGCTTTTTCTGCCCTCCTGCATGCATGCACACTATGACGCTCATCACTTTGATTTGGTGCTTTTTCTGCCCTCCTGCATGCATGCACACTATGACACTCATCACTTTGATTTGGTGCTTTTTCTGCTCTCCTGCATGCATGCACACAATGACACTCATCACTTTGATTTGGTGCTTTTTCTGCCCTCCTGCATGCGTGCACACTATGACACTCATCACTTTGATTTGGTGCTTTTTCTGCTCTCCTGCATGCATGCGCATGATAGTATAACATTCACCTTTTACACCCAATCACCTGGTGACACGCTCTTTCTTGTGAAGACAACAAACTATTTTCATTCACTGTTAAAACTCTTGTCAATGAGAGGACATTGACACTGTGAATTGTGTCAGGTTCACTTTTAGGGTGCAGATTCACATAGTCTTCTGTTAGTTCTCAATTTTTATGTTAAGCTTTTGTAACTTCTGCCTCTCCCAGTTTGACGAGTAATGTATCAGACGGTGTGGTGTTCATCTTATCACTGATAAGTGTCTGGGTGACATTTCTTCTGTCAGTTACTTATGACATTATGTCATGTGTTATTTATAGATTCAGCTGTGAAGCATGTGCATTTGTCATCACACTGTTCTCAGTCTGTCTGTCAATATGCCTCTCTTTCTCTCTCTCTCTCTCTCTCTCTCTCTCTCTCTCTCTCTCTCTCTCTCTCTCTCTCTCTCTCTCTCTATTAGAGCATGTTTTTTCATTTAGTTCAAGAGACTTTATGGATTGAATGAGGGAGTCTCTCAGTTCAATTGTTTTGTCAGTCAAGTGTTCATTTTGTGTTCATTTATTTTATTTGTCACTTTGTGCCAATATGCAAAATATAAAGAGTTTGACATAAGTCATTTTGAGGACAGTGCTTTTTAGAAGCAGTTATTCTTTTTCTTGACTGTGTGGACAAAACAGATGGTAACTTTGATGATGATTTACGTACTGACCAGCCATGTTGATCAGTAAATAAGTTTGCTATATGAAGCTTTGTGGGTTGGTTTCAGACATGCAGAGTGTCCGAGTGGGGCCAAGAGAGTGGAGGACCAGCACACATCCCAGGGAGCATTAAACACCGCCCACACCTTGCCAGTGTCAGCCATTGCCGCTGCCCCAGAAGTGAAGCTTGTGAAGGGTGACATTTTCACCAATTTAAGACACTACTATTCCACGGTTTGCACCTCGGAGAAGAGGGGCCCCTCCCAGGCTGCCGGCCCGATCACGGCAGCTGTGAAGATGCAGCGAGGCAGCACAGTGTACCCATCAGGGCTTGGGGGGCAGGTGGTGATGGTCAAGGCGGAGAAGAACGAAGCCTTTAGCCCAGCCGCAAGCGGAGGAGAGTCAGTCCCCACACCATCGCACACCACCAAAAGCTCCTCCCTCAGTCGAGACATCTCCCCTTCTCGTATCACCGCCCAGATGGTGTCGGCCATGTCCAGCGAAAGCTCGCAGCCACTGCTGCTGTCGGCGCTTACGGGGACGATGCCGACACATGTGATGCTCAGCAGCTTGAGCCGCCCGGACCCTACCCCGGACAGGAAGCACAAACAGCTGGAGGTGCCCACGCACGGCAGAGCCTCCCCCTACATGCTGCCAGAACAGCAGCGTCACTCCCCTCTGCAGGCTGAGGGTCGGGGGTCGGCTGACAGCAAGGTGCTCAAGGGGCATTCTCTGGCTTCCGCCGCAAAGCCCTTTGAGAGTCTGATGCGAGCCGCAGAACTGGTTCAGGCTCAGGAGTTCCATCAAGGACGGTCTTCACCTGGGAAACAAGGTGGGCATCACATGTATGGGCTTATACAGTGTGTTTAGAAACTGTTATGAATGAGGGTTCATATTGAAAGAGGAAACATGAGAGCACAATCAAACTTACTGTATTTCTGTGGGTGTAATGCCTATGCTCCTTTATAATTATGTGTTGCTGTTAATCAGCAAATGTCTCAACAATAACTCTTTTAGAGTTTATGAAGTAGTCTTGATAGTATAAAACTGTTAGATAGACAATACAACGCAGTATATGACAGGTTGATAGATCAAGGATTATGTCATCAATGTGACCAGGACTGGACATCCTGACCTGTAAGCTCTGTCTTATCTCAGTGAGGTGACAGCCTTCACCGACATTCTGACCTGTAAGCTCTGTCTGATCTCAGTGAGATGACAGCCATTCTCTGAAGAGCATACTCATCAGGAGCAGTCAAGGGGTTAAACCAAAGATAGTGCAAGTCAGGTTCAAGTTCCAAACATAACAAAGGGTGTTTATTTTATTAGGTTCCAGTTCCATGCATGACAGAGGGTGTGATTAATGTAATCTTTTATCATGTTCCAGTTCTGTGCATAATGACGCTTGTGATTGATAATCAGGTTCCAGTTCTGTGCCTCATAAAACTTGTGATTGTTATCAGGTTCAAGTTATGTGTATAATGAAGCTAATGATTATTATCAGGTTCCAGTTCTGTGTATAATGAACTTGTGAAGCTTGTGATTGTTATCAGGTTCCAGTTCTGTGCATAACATTAACATGGTGTGATTGTTATCAGGTTCCAGTTCTGTGCATAATGAAGCTTGTGATTGTCATCAGGTTCCAGTTCTGTGCATAATGAAGCTTGTGATTGTCATCAGGTTCCAGTTCTGTGCATTACGCTCACATTGTGATTGTCATCAGGTTCCAGTTCAGTGCCAAACGAAGGAAGGCGTGGGACGCCCTCACCAAAGCCTGCATCACTGTCAGTAGCACGATCCCCAAAACGCCACACTGGGCTGCAGGGTCAGCGGAGGTCACCGATGGCAGTGGTGGGGTCAAGGCCATCCCCAGTCCCCAGTCCTGGACAGGAAGGGGTGTCTGTGCTGTCGTCCACTGCCACCCTGTCAGGAGGAGTGATGGTGAGGATGGGGGGACTGGGGTTGGTTTGTTTTGCAGGGTGGATCGCATGTGTGTGTGTGTGGTGATTTCTTACTGATGACTGCTTACTTTGTGCTTTGATCCTCCTGTGGCAGGAGGGTAGACAGCAGTACTTCATGCTGCTTGTGATGACTTCCTTTTGTTTGGTTATAGGTAGACCGTCCCCACACTCACCCCCCTCCCCACATGGTAGACAGCAGTACTTCATATTGCTTGTGATCACTTCCTTTTGTTTGGTCATAGATAGACTGTCCCCACACTCACCCCCCACCCCCCACCCCACCCCTCCACATGGTAGACAGCAGTACTTCATGCTGCCTGTGATCACTTCCTTTTGTTTGGCCCCTACACTCACCCTCCTCTCCCTGAAAGGCCTGACTCACTGGACTTGTCAGGGTGGGAACATGTGCTCCACCAGTTGACTTCATGCTTGAAATGGGTGATGGGTAAAGTATGTTCAAGTTATTCACACTGGACACTGACTTGAGACTGCATGAGGGGTGAAGTAAGTTGTTATTCACACTGGACACAGCTTGACACTGTGTGAGGGGTGAAGTAAGTTGTTATTCACACTGGACACTGACTTGACACTGCATGAGGGGTGAAGCAAGTTGTTATTCACACTGGACATTGACTTGAGACTGTGTGAGGGGTGAAGTAAGTTGTTATTCAAACTGGACACTTACTTGACATTGCATGAGGGGTGAAGTAAGTTTTTATTCACACAGTGACGCTGACTTGATGCTGTGTGATGGGTAAAGTAAGTAATTCAGTGATGCTGATTTGACGCTGTGTGATGGGTAAAGTAAGTTATTCACAGTGATGCTGACTTGATGCTGTGTGATGGGTGAAGTAAGTTATTCACAGTAATGCTGACTTGATGCTGTGTGATGGGTAAAGTAAGTTATTCACGGTAATGCTGACTTGACGCTGTGTGATGGGTAAAGTAAGTTATTCACAGTGATGCTGATTTGACGCTGTGTGATGGGTAAAGTAAGTTATTCACAGTGATGCTGACTTGACGCTGTGTGATGGATAAAGTAAATAATTAAGTGATGCTGATTTGACGCTGTGTGATGGGTAAAGTAAGTTATTCACAGTGATGCTGACTTGACGCTGTGTGATGGGTAAAGTAAGTTATTCACAGTGATGCTGACTTGACGCTGTGTGATGGGTAAAGTAAGTTATTCACAGTAATGCTGACTTGACGCTGTGTGATGGGTAAAGTAAGTTATTCTCGGTAATGCTGACTTGACGCTGTGTGATGGGTAAAGTAAGTTATTCTCGGTAATGCTGACTTGACGCTGTGTGATGGGTAAAGTAAGTTATTCACGGTAATGCTGACTTGACGCTGTGTGATGGGTAAAGTAAGTTATTCACGGTAATGCTGACTTGACGCTGTGTGATGGGTAAAGTAAGTTATTCTCGGTAATGCTGACTTGACACTGTGTGATGGGTAAAGTAAGTTATTCATGGTAATGCTGACTTGACACTGTGTGATGGGTAAAGTAAGTTATTCATGGTAATGCTGACTTGACGCTGTGTGATGGGTAAAGTAAGTTATTCACAGTGATGCTGACTTGACGCTGTGTGATGGGTAAAGTAAGTTATTCACAGTGATGCTGACTTGACGCCGTGTGATGGGTAAAGTAAGTTATTCACAGTAATGCTAACTTGACGCTGTGTGATGGGTAAAGTAAGTTATTCACAGTGATGCTGACTTGACGCTGTGTGATGGGTAAAGTAAGTTATTTATGGTAATGCTGACTTGATGCTGTGTGATGGGTAAAGTAAGTTATTCATGGTATTGCTGACTTGACACTGTGTGATGGGTAAAGTAAGTTATTCATGGTATTGCTGACTTGATGATGTGTGATGGGTAAAGTAAGTGGAAGTTATTCTTAGAGACGCTGACCTGACGCTGTGTGATGGGTAAAGTAATTGCAAGTTACTCACACTGTGACGCTGACATGATGCTGTGTGCAATGTGACAGATCCCTCTGCAGCAGATGGGGCTGGTGCAGCAACACCTGCTGGCGGCCACTCTCACCTCCACCACCACTACCACCACCACCACTACCCCCACCACCACCACCACCACCACCACCTTCAACTCTCACAGCAGACCAGGATCAATGGTACCCACCAGCCAGAGCTCTCCACACAACCGGTCAGGGTCTGGCACCCCGCAGACTCATGTTGCACACAGTGGCCGAGTGGCGGCAGCACCATCAGTTCCCAGCATCCAGCTGACAACCATTGCTGTCAACATGTCGGGCGCCGCCTCACCACTCACCATCCGCGGCGCCAAGAACTCCCACGTGATGTCTGTGGGCACAGGGACAGAACTGCGACGCTACACCAGTCACGGAGCACAGACCAAAGGGAAAGGGGAGGAGGGGGCGAAGGTGGAGGACAGTCAGCCCCACAGACGTGAGGAAGGCGTTAAGGTTGTGGACGGGGCAGTGGGTCGTGTGGTTGTGTCCCCTGTCAGCGGGCAGGTGGGGTCCACCAGAAGTCAGATGGTCAGCGACCCCGTCGCCCTGATGGAGGCACGGGCTTTGGGTCGGACCTGCAGCACGCTGTCGTCGTCCTCGTTCTCTCCCCTGTCCACAGCGGCCCTCAGCCAGGCAGGCCCCCGGCACAAGTGGCCTGTGTCGCTGCCCACCCCTGCCCACAGCAGCAAGCCCATCTCCGTGCCCTCCAGCCACCCCCACCCCCACACCCACCTGCACCAGCCTGCTTCCTCCTCTTCCCTCCCCCATGCATCATCTTCAGCCCCTTCTGCCCTCACCAGACCCCCTGTGAGCAGCAGCGCGGTGAGCTGCGTGTCCTCCGGCAGCCAGCAGAGCCTGTCTGGCGTCCCCCTCAGCACCACGCAGGTCCAGCCCACCGCCGTCAGCGTCAGTGCGGGGGGTTCGTCGGCATGCCCGTCGGCATCGGTGGTGATGTGTGCCCAGTATCAGCCACACCACCACCGCTCCCAGCACAGCCCCCCTGCCCAGACCGTCACCTCCCAGACCTCCAAGGCAGGCCCCGTCATCAAGGACTTCATCCCCGTCCTGGGGCCTCCGGATCCCCCTCCACCCTACCACCACCACCACCCGCCCCCCTCACGCCCTCCCTCCTCCCATGTCAACCCCTTCACCTTCCCCACATCAGGGGTCAAAGTGCACGACGCCCAGGACAAGGGTCGTGCCTACTCCCTGATCGGACAGGACGCTGACCAGCCGGGGAAAGGGGGGGCGGGGTCCACTGAGCTTCACAGGCCACACCCCCACTTTCCCTCCTCCTCCCACAAGTCTGTGTCGGACGTCTCCCATCTGCGCAAGGTGTCCGACCTTTCCCAGCTGGACAGAAGGTCGGAGGAGATGCCCCGCCTGACCCCAGAGGGCGCTGTGTCGGTCAAGTCTGAAGCAGCACTGCTGACCAACATGGAGGGCTTCAACCATGTGGACGCTGCCACGCCTGGCGACATCAAGGAACAGCTGGTAAGGGAAGATGGCAGCTGAGGTTATGAAATGTTTCATTAGCCTAGTGTGTGTGTGTGTTTATCATGTGTGCTTGTTTTTGGGTGTACAGTGGATGTGTGTGATCACTTTATGTGTTCAGTGTGTGTGTGTGTTTGTGTGATCACTACATTATATGCTCATTGTGTGTTTGTGTGTGTGCATTGTGTGATCACTTTGTGTTCAGTGTGTGTGTGTGTGTATGATCACTTCATTATAAGCTCATTGTGTGTTTGTGTGTGTATTGTGTGATTACTTTTTGTGTTCAGTGTGTGTGTGAGTGTGTGTGTGTGTGTGTGCATGATCTGTATGCTCATTGTGTGTGTGTATGTGTGTGTGTGTGTGAAATCACTTTATTATATGTTCATTGTGTGTTTGTGTGTGTGTGATCACCTCCTGTGCTTATTGTTATTGTGTATGTGTGTGTGTGTGATCACTTCATGTTCTCACTGTGTGTGTGTTTGTGTGATCACTTTATGTGCTCATTCAGTCATTGCGTGTATATGATCATTTAATGTGCTCATTGTGTGTGTGTTTGTGTGTGTGTAATAACTTTATCAGTTAGTCAACTTAATGTGCTCTTTGTGTGTGTGTGTGTGTTTGTGTGATGATTTTATGTGCTCACTGTGTGTGTGATTGTGTGATTATTTTTATGTGCTCATAGTGTGTGTGTGATCATTTGATGTGCTCACTGTGTGTGCGTGTGTGTTATCACTTCATGTACTCATTGCGTGTTTGTATGTGTTCCGTACTTAACAGCCTACAAAGCGTTAGATTTTTTACTCATATCTGACCCCTGCATCATAACTGTTTTGTGCGCCATGTCTGTGTCTGAAAACGAAATCTGATAGCTACATATTGCCACTTGTCAGAACAAACTCAGCATAAGATAACATTGTTGATATCAGTAAATGCAAATTATCACACTGAACAGGTACACTTCAGAAGTTCATTCTTACCACGGTTTAGTTTGACATGGTTCATGTTCATTGTATTAAATTGAAACCAAATCGCATATTACTCAAAATAGTTTGCCCTTCAGCCATGAAAAAAGAGCAGTATCTGAGTTGGGGATAAATTTATGGTGTGAAAGTAGAGAAATCAGAAAACTGAACTTAATGCGAAATTGAAAGCGAAATGGCGGATGGGACTGAAAGCATGGCTAGCAGACTGGGTCTGCTCAAACAAGTAATGAACTGGGGCTTTAAGACAGTGTACATTCGACTGAAAGCTTCAGAATTGTAAAATGTATGTTTTGAAAAGAAAGGAAAAAAAGGCAGATCTATAAGTATAATAGAGCAGATGAACGATGTAACAGAGCCAAGTTAACATGTTGACGAAAACAAGTCAGATTCTGACCCAGTTTTCGGAAGATGACTTCGCTACTCAGAAAACAACATCTGGTGTCAGTAGTGCCATATGGAGAACTTTCACTTTACAGCAAATGTGCTGTATGCACTACATGAGTCTTGTCTGCACCCTAATTAGGATTTTCTTTAAAGCCAGGGTGTGCACGTTATGCGCTGCAGTGCCTTGTTGGCCGAAAAGTACAGTAAGTTTGATATGTATAATATTCTCAAGGGAGGCTGCTAGAGCCAAAGTTACTTTTTCTGCATTGGACAGGAATGAAACCCCTGCAGGTGTCTGTACCAGTGGGTCACAGTGACCATGTTAAATGTGATTTTAGGTGGCGGAATGGTTCAGGAGGGGGTGCGGGGTTCCTTTTTTGATGACCGCAGAGCAGCATTAGTGTCAGTGTTTGTCATCAAGTGTATCTGAAAGTATGTGATGTGTGCAGATAGTGGTGGTTTGCAAGTGTGCCTCTGTGTGTGTGATGTTTTCCTATGTCCCTTACATGTGTGTGCTGTATGCAGATGAGTCCTTTCAACCAGCGCCTACGCAACCTGAACAACTTCCCCTCCATGACGACGGCCTACCGCTCAGCCTACCGCTCCCAGTCTGTGGCCATGCAGCGAGCAAAGTAGGTCCCACCTTCACTCCACCTTATTGTCTCCTCTTAGTGTGACTATGCAGCTAGCAAAGAAGATCCCACCTCCACTTTATTGCTTCCCTTAGTGTTGCCATGCAGCCAGTAAACTGGGTCCCACCTCCACCTTGTTGTCTCCCCTTAGTGTGGCCGTGCAGCCAGTAAAGTAGGTCCCACCTCCACCCTGTGGTCTTCCCTTAGTGTGGCCATGCAGCCAGTAAAGTAGGTCCCACCTCCACCCTGTGGTCTTCCCTTAGTGTGGCTGTGCAGCCAGCAAAGTGGGTCCCACCTCCACCTTGTCTTCCCTTAGTGTGGCTGTGCAGCCAGTAAAGTAGGTCCCACCTCCACCCTGTGGTCTTCCCTTAGTGTGGCCATGCAGCCAGTAAAGTAGGTCCCACCTCCACCTTGTTGTCTTCCCTTAGTGTGGCCATGCAGCCAGTAAAGTAGGTCCCACCTCCACCTTGTTGTCTCCCCTTAGTGTGGCCATGCAGCCAGTAAAGTAGGTCCCACCTCCACCTTGTTGTCTCCCCTTAGTGTGGCCGGGCAGCCAGTAAAGTGGGTCCCACCTCCACCCTGTGGTCTTCCCTTAGTGTGGCCATGCAGCCAGCAAAGTGGGTCCCACCTCCACCCTGTTGTCTTCCCTTAGTGTGGCCATGCAGCCAGCAAAGTGGGTCCCACCTCCACCCTGTTGTCTTCCCTTAGTGTGGCCATGCAGCCAGTAAAGTAGGTCCCACCTCCACCTTGTCTTCCCTTAGTGTGGCCATGCAGCCAGTAAAGTAGGTCCCACCTCCACCTTGTTGTCTTCCCTTAGTGTGGCCATGCAGCCAGCAAAGTGGGTCCCACCTCCACCTTGTTGTCTTCCCTTAGTGTGGCCATGCAGCCAGTAAAGTAGGTCCTACCTCCACCTTGTCTCCCCTTAGTGTGGCCATGCAGTCAGGAAAGTAGGTCCTTCACCTTGTTGTCTTCCCTTAGCGTGGCCATGCACCCAGGAAATTAGGTCCTTCACCTTGTTGTCTTCCCTTAGCGTGGCCATGCAGCCAGGAAATTAGGTCCTCCATCTTGTTGTCTCCCCTTAGTGTGGCCATGCAGCCAGTAAAGTAGGTCATTCACCTTGTTGTCTTCCCTTAGCGTGGCCATGCAGCCAGGAAATTAGGTCCTTCACCTTGTTGTCTCCCCCTAGTGTGGCCATGCAGCCAGTAAAGTAGGCCCTTCACCTTAGTGTGGCCATACAGCTAGCAAAGTAGGTCCCACCTCCACCCTGTTGTCTCCCCTTAGTGTGGCTATGCAGCCAGTAAAGTAGGCCCTTCACCTTGTTGTCTCCCCTTAGTGTGGCCATGCAGCCAGTAAAGTAGGCCCTTCACCTTGTTGTCTCCCCATAGTGTGGCTATGCAGCCAGTAAAGTAGGTCCTTCACCTTGTTGTCTCCCCTTAGTGTGGCTATGCAGCCAGTAAAGTAGGTCCTTCACCTTGTTGTCTCCCCTTAGTGTGGCTATGCAGCCAGTAAAGTAGGTCCTTCACCTTGTTGTCTCCCCTTAGTGTGGCCATGCAGCCAGTAAAGTAGGTCCTTCACCTCGTCTCCCCTTAGTGTGGCCATGCAGCCAGTAAAGTAGGTCCTCCATCTTGTTGTCTCCCCTTAGTGTGGCCATGCAGCCAGTAAAGTAGGTCCTTCACCTTGTTGTCTCCCCTTAGTGTGGCCATGCAGCCAGTAAAGTAGGTCCTCCATCTTGTTGTCTCCCCTTAGTGTGGCCATGCAGCCAGTAAAGTAGGTCCTCCATCTTGTTGTCTCCCCTTAGTGTGGCCATGCAGCCAGTAAAGTAGGTCCTTCACCTTGTTGTCTCCCCTTAGTGTGGCCATGCAGCCAGTAAAGTAGGTCCTTCACCTCGTCTCCCCTTAGTGTGGCCATGCAGCCAGTAAAGTAGGTCCTCCATCTTGTTGTCTCCCCTTAGTGTGGCCATGCAGCCAGTAAAGTAGGTCCTCCATCTTGTTGTCTCCCCTTAGTGTGGCCATGCAGCAAGTAAAGTAGGTCCTCCATCTTGTTGTCTCCCCTTAGTGTGGCCATGCAGCAAGTAAAGTAGGTCCTTCACCTTGTTGTCTCCCCTTAGTGTGGTCATCCAGCCAGTAAAGTAGGTCCTCCACCCTGTTGTCTCCCCATAGTGTGGCCATGCAGCCAGTAAAGTAGGTCCTCCACTCTGTTGTCTCCCCTTAGTGTGGCCATGCAGCCAGTAAAGTAGGTCCTTCACCTTGTTGTCTCCCCTTAGTGTGGCCATGCAGCCAGTAAAGTAGGTCCTTCACCTTGTTGTCTCCCCTTAGTGTGGCCATGCAGCCAGTAAAGTAGGCCCTCCACCCTGTTGTCTCCCCTTAGTGTGGCCATGCAGCCAGTAAAGTAGGTCCTTCACCTTGTTGTCTCCCCTTAGTGTGGCCATGCAGCCAGTAAAGTAGGTCCCACCTCCACCTTGTTGTCTTCCCTTAGTGTGGCCATGCAGCCAGTAAAGTAGGTCCCACCTCCACCTTGTTGTCTTCCCTTAGTGTGGCCATGCAGCCAGCAAAGTGGGTCCCACCTCCACCCTGTTGTCTTCCCTTAGTGTGGCCATGCAGCCAGTAAAGTAGGCCCTTCACCTTGTTGTCTCCCCTTAGTGTGGCCATGCAGCCAGTAAAGTAGGCCCTTCACCTTGTTGTCTCCCCTTAGTGTGGCCATGCAGCCAGTAAAGTAGGCCCTCCACCCTGTTGTCTCCCCTTAGTGTGGCCATGCAGCCAGTAAAGTAGGTCCCACCTCCACCCTGTGGTCTTCCCTTAGTGTGGCCATGCAGCCAGTAAAGTAGGTCCTCCATCTTGTTGTCTCCCCTTAGTGTGGCTATGCAGCCAGTAAAGTAGGTCATTCACCTTGTTGTCTCCCCTTAGTGTGGCTATGCAGCCAGTAAAGTAGGTCCTTCACCTTGTTGTCTCCCCTTAGTGTGGCTATGCAGCCAGTAAAGTAGGCCCTTCACCTTAGTGTGGCCATACAGCTAGCAAAGTAGGTCCTCCATCTTGTCATCTCTTCCCACTTATAATGTAGAAATGGCATATGAAATGTGGTGTTTTGCTAAGAACATATCTTGTGGAAAAAGGTGTATGACATGTGATGCTTAGTTTTATCGTGTATGTTGTTTCTTGTGGAGGTTTTTAGAAAAAAATTGTGTGTGTGTGTGTGTGTAAGTGTGTGTGTGTGTGCCTGTGCTCACATCCGAGTACATGTGAAAGTACAAGCATAATAGGTTGCACTTTGTTTAAATTTCTTAGATATTATTTGCTTGATAATGTGTGACAGTGTGCAGGACGAATGTCTTTCTTTCAATATGCTGATACTGATAATTACTATTTAATGATTATCAGTTTACATTTTTAAGCAAATATTGTGATTTTTTGTTTTGTTGGTTTGTTTGTTTGCTTGTTGTTTTTTATGAAAAACTTATGTTTGCTGTCCCTGCTCAGTTAGGGCATTTTTATTATTTTGTGCATCAGTGTTTGTGTATGTGTGTGTGTGAGAGAGAGCGCACATGCGCGTTTGTGTGCACTACCACACCTGGTGTAATTTCCCTTTATGAGATAATAAAATCATTCTTATCTTATCTTAATGTATGTGCAATATGATACAAGCAGTGTTAACCTTAGTGTGTTTCAGTATGTTTACAATATTGATTAATTACATTTTGATTAAGTGAATATATACTGTACTTTTTATATGAACGTCAAGAATCTTTTTTGATTATGTCATGTTTAATGTTTTGTGTTGGGTAATTGTCTACGCACCTGATGTAATTTCTTTTAATGAGATTTATAAAATTTCTTTTATCTCATCTCATCTTACCTTAAAGGTACATGAAAATGTGGTGTCTAGTTTTGTTATGAAGGTATTTTGTAGAAAAAAGTGTTTGAAATGTGGTGCTTAATTCTGTTATTATGTGTATTTTGTTGAAAAAGGTACATGAAAATGTGGTGTTTAGTTTTGTTATGAAGGTATCTTGTAGAAAAAGGTGTATGAAAAATTGGTGTTTAGTTTTGCTATGAAGGTATGTTGTAGCAAAAAGTGTATGGAATGTGGTGTTTAGTTTTGTTATGAAGGTATCTTGTTGTAAAAGGTGCATGAAATGTGGTGCTTAGTTTTGAGATGAACGTTTTTTGTGCTTTACATTGTTGCAGGGCAGGAGTGATCATGAGTCCTGCCAAGTCTTTGGACTTGGTACGACAAAATATCCAGAAGAAAATCAACGAGGAGGTTGATCAGATAGTGCGAAAATACATGGACGTGAGTGGACTGACTTATTGGGGGGGCGGGGAGGTTCTCTCTCCTTTTTTTTTTTCATTTTGGTCTGCTACTAGGTTATGAGTGTGTGTATTTGTCTCTGTGTGTGTATGTGTGTGTGTGTGGCTAAGATTGTATGTCCAGCGAGGCTTTAAGCACCAAAATTTGATTTGAGTTGATGATTGTACATATGTATTGTACACTGTATTTTCTTTTTTTTTCTATTTAGAATAAAGGATGTATGGTTGTGATTGTTGATATCAGGTGTACATCAACTCAGCATTTTAACATTTTGTCTTTGATGTATTCATATTGAATGAATGGGATTCTCATAACATGCACCCCAAATGATTCTCTCATGTTCAAGATTATAAAGTTTCTGTAATCTGATGTTGTTTTCAGTGCTAAGAGTATTCCACGTTATGTGATCACTGACTCTAGAAATGAAGAAACGTGTGTGTCATGGTCAGTTCTCTAAGTTATATGACCACTGACACTATAAAATGAAGAAACATTGTGTGTGCCATGGTCAGTTCTCAAATTTATTTGACCACTGACACAATAAAATGAAGAAACATGTATGTGCCAGTTCTCAAAGTTATGTGACCACTGACACTATAAAATGAAGAAACATGTATGTGTGTCATGGTCACTTCTCTAAGTTATATGATCACTGACACTAGGAATGAAGAAACGTGTATGTGTTGTGGTCAGAATGGATATAATTTTTGTGGATGTATGTCTGTGTGATTGTCAGTTAATGTTCTTACATGGTGGGTTTTTTTTTTTGTTGTTGTTGTTGTTTGTTGTTTTTTGCTGTTGTTTTTTTGTTTTTGTTTTTTTTGTTTTGTTTTTTTTATGAATGAACATCTGCTGCAGTTTTGTGCTGAAATATGCATGCTGTACCTAAACAATTAGAAACAGTGATTTGTATGTGTGTGAGTATATATATATATATCTGTTGATTTACTTATATACTTACTGAAAAGAAATGTTCTTTTTGAAATGGAGTACTGTCAGAGTATTTGATTTTGTTAATGTTTTATGATACAAAGCTAGGAAAGACTTATTATAATTGAAATGGAGTATTGTCAGTTTTGATTTTGTCAATGTTTCATGATACAAGGCTAGGATAGACTCTTATTGAAATGTAGTATTGTCAGAGTATTTGATTTTATTCATGTTATGATACAAAGCTAGGATGGACTCTGATAGTCTGACCAGCACTTTGGGTTTATGTGGAAGTCAGGCATCTGCCTCTTTTTATGTTTAAAACCAATGTGATGTAGTTGTGTATGGATCAGTCTGCATGCTTTGAAACTTCCTTGAAACTGAAACTGTATGCATGCAGGTGGGTGTATCACATTGTATGGGTGTGTGCATGAGAGAGAGAGAGACAGAGACTGAGATAATTTATTCATTCAAGGCCACAGCCCCACATGAACATGTGTGCATGAGAGAGAGAGAGATAGTGAGAGAGAATAAAGAAACAAATTATGTTTTTTAATGAGGGAAGTTGAATAAGAATGCTCTAAAAAAAAATTTTAAAAAATTAAAAATTAATAAAAAAAAGATAGGCACAGAAGCAGATAGCCGATATATTGGCCAATGTGCATACATTGACTCCTTAAAACTAGTTGCAAGTGAATGACAAACTGTTGACAGAAATTTGTGAAGCCGGCTGCTGAGAACATCCGGCTGAACAACGGGGCTGACGCGGTCAGTGAGGAACACATGAACACCGTGTGTCGCCAGATCTTGGAGGAGGTGGGTTTGAATCCTGGACACCGTTATTTTTGTTTGTTTTTTTTTATTTCTTATTCTTGATTTTTCAAAAAAATTGTTTTCTTGCGTGTGAGATCTGCTGAACACTAACAAAACTAAGGGACAGCAGTGTAGTTATTTTTGTTGTTTTTTGTTGTTGGTTTTTTGTTGTTTTAAAAATGACAGCAGTTCGTTTGTTTTGTGACCACCACACACCACAGAGTGGAATTTAACCAGTGTTTCTTTTTCTTGATAGCAGTGCTGTGTGTGCGTGTATCATTACGCTGTGTGTGTGTGTATAACACCATGCTGTGTGTGGTTCAGGCCAAGAGGATGTACAGTCTGGAGGGGCGGCGAAGTCTGACCCCTGTGACGGACTTCCCGGACAACGTGTCCGACAGCGGCAGTGTCAACGGCAAGCGGGTGTCACCGGTAAGTTCTGTTTCTTACGTCCCTCCCTCTGTAATTTCTTGGTCTGTGTGTACATGGTTCAGGTGTCACTGGTCAGTTCTGCTCCCTCCGTCCCTTCCTACCTCCGTCCCTCTGTAGTGTCTTGGTCTGTGTGTACAGGGCTCAGGTGTCACTGGTCAGCCCTGCTCCCTCCCTCCCTCCCTTCCCTCCCTCCCTCTGTAGTGTCTTGGTCTGTGTGTACAGGGCTCAGGTGTCACTGGTCAGCCCACCTCCCTCCATCCCTCCCTCTGTAGTGTGTTGGTCTGTGTGTACAGGGCTCAGGTGTCACTGGTCAGCCGTGCTCCCTCCCTCCCTCCCTCTGTAGTGTGTTGTCTGTGTGTACATGGCTCAGGTGTCACTGGTCAGCCATGCTCCCTCCCTCCCTCTGTAGTGTCTTGGTCTGTGTGTACAGAGTTCAGGTGTCACTGGTCAGCCCTGCTCCCTCCCCTCTGTAGTGACTTGGTCTGTGTGTACAGAGTTCAGGTGTCACTGGTCAGCCCTGCTCCCTCCCTCCCTCCCTCTGTAGTGTGTTGGTCTGTGTGTACCTGGCTCAGGTGTCACTGGTCAGCCCTGCTCCCTCCCCTCTGTAGTGACTTGGTCTGTGTGTACAGAGTTCAGGTGTCACTGGTCAGCCCACCTCCCTCCCTCCCTCTGTAGTGACTTGGTCTGTGTGTACAGGGCTCAGGTGTCACTGGTCAGTTCTGCTCCCTCCCTCTGTAGTGTGTTAGTCTGTGTGTATCGGGCTCAGTTGTCACTGGTCAGCCATGCTCCCTCCCTCCCTCTGTAGTGACTTGGTCTGTGTGTACAGGGTTCAGGTGTCACTGGTCAGTTCTGCTCCCTCCTTCTGTAGTGTGTTGGTCTGTGTGTACCGGGCTCAGGTGTCACTGGTCAGCCATGCTCCCTCCCTCCCTCTGTAGTGACTTGGTCTGTGTGTACAGGGTTCAGGTGTCACTGGTCAGTTCTGCTCCCTCCTTCTGTAGTGTGTTGGTCTGTGTGTACCGGGCTCAGGTGTCACTGGTCAGCCATGCTCCCTCCCTCCCTCTGTAGTGACTTGGTCTGTGTGTACAGGGTTCAGGTGTCACTGGTCAGTTCTGCTCCCTCCTGTAGTGTGTTGGTCTGTGTGTACCGGGCTCAGGTGTCACTGGTCAGCCATGCTCCCTCCCTCCCTCTGTAGTGACTTGGTCTGTGTGTACAGGGTTCAGGTGTCACTGGTCAGTTCTGCTCCCTCCCTCCCTTCCTACCTCCGTCCCTCTGTAGTGTCTTGGTCTGTGTGTAGAGGGCTCAGGTATCGCTGGTCAGCCGTGCTCCTTCCCTCCCTCCCTCTGTAGTGTCTTGGTCTGTGTGTAGAGGGCTCAGGTATCGCTGGTCAGCCGTGCTCCCTCCCTCTCTCCCTCTGTAGTGTGTTGTCTGTGTGTACAGGGCTCAGGTGTCACTGGTCAGCCCTGCTCCCTCCCTCTGTAGTGACTTGGTCTGTGTGTACCTGGCTCAGGTGTCACTGGTCAGCCCACCTCCCTCCCTTCCTCCCTCCCTCCCTCTGTAGTGTCTTGGTCTGTGTGTACAGGGCTTGCACAGCTTTTAGATGTTCTGTGACCTGTTCAAAAACATGACAGTATGTAACGCAAGAATGTCCAAGAAAGGATAGACCAAAAGAAAATACAAAAAAAGTCTCAGCCGCTTGGATGCACAGGTCTGGGATAGAAGGTAGCTACCAGAAGAAGAGAGCTCGGGACAGGCACGCATCTATAGGGGAGATATACACTTTAGTTTTCTCCCCTTCAGTGGGGTAGTAGTTTTCACAGGACAGGAAATCAGACCCCTACCAGAGTTTGTGCAAGTGGGTCGTGGTAAGTATGAAAGATTAAACATAATTTTAGGAACAGAATTTCCTTTTAAATGTTTTGAACAATCTGAAAAAAAAAAGAAGCTTTTTTTTTTTTAAACACTTAACCCAATCAACTTTGCCGACTTTACAGCATTTCTTTCAAATTTACACATGTGGACACAGCCAGAAATACTGTAGAAGTTAGTTCCATTTGCTTGAGGTTTATACACACACACACACACACACACACACACACATATATATATATATATATGAATATGGAAACAGTTTTGATAAAACAGATTTTGATACCCAAGCAGGGTTCAGTGAGACAGAAGTCTTTTTTAAAAAGAAAGGAATCAGGTTTGTTTAAGTTTTATATTTTGGCCTCTGTGTTTCTTACAAAAAATATTCATTTTTCTGTTAGTAATAAAGCACAGCAGCAAAATGTTTCATGTATTGACTTTGAATTGCAGTAAAACAGGTGTTTGTGTGTGTTGCTTTGTGCAGACTCCCACATCCAAACGGTTGAGGGCGTCAGACAGCGACTCTGAAAGGGGCAGTGATGGTGGACTGCCCAAAAAAATTCCCCGGGTGAGTGTGCCCCACAAAACATCCACAGTTAGTGGGGTGAGAAAAGGTCAGGGGTCAGGGGGTGGCAGAACTGGCAGGTCAGGAAAAACCCACATGGTGAGACACTTTTTTTTTTTTTTTTTTTCTTTAATTTGCAGTCTGGTTTGGAAAAAAAAAAAGTCAGGTATTTTGCTTGGTCACGTGTGTTGGAACCGTGTGTTATTACATTCACTGACACCACCAGAACAGCAACCCATTACTATTAAGATGGACAGTCGAAATGTTAGTTCGCATGTTTGGTGTCTGTGAGTCTGTTTAGCTATTGGTGGTTTGGTTTTTATGGAGGATGGGTGTGGAGTGAAAGTGATTTGGTCAGTGAGTCTGTTTAGTTATTGGTGGTTGGTTTTTATGGAGGATGGGTGTGGTGTGAAAGTGATTTGGTCAGTGAAGAGGACCACTTTGAAGCTTGAATGGGAAAGTCGGGAAAGATGTCAACCATTATTCAGGCTGCCAGAAAAGTCCACTAGGAACGTTGTTGTCAACCATTATTCAGGCTACCAGAAAAATTCCTCCAGGAGCATTGTTGTCAACCATTTTTCATGCTGCCAGAATAAAGGGTGCTGCATGAGCACACAGAAGGGAGGTAATATTCCAAGGGAGGTCACTTGCTGCCTGCAGCAACTTTTTGATTTCTGTGCCTGAGCGAATTACATGACAGGAATCAGACCTGCACC
Source organism: Babylonia areolata (assembly GCF_041734735.1). Classification (NCBI taxonomy): domain Eukaryota; kingdom Metazoa; phylum Mollusca; class Gastropoda; order Neogastropoda; family Buccinidae; genus Babylonia; species Babylonia areolata. The sequence goes on along the minus strand of NC_134904.1, from coordinate 8,289,361 downwards.
AGTGGGTCATGGTGATTAAACATAATTGTAGAAGAACAGCAACTTTGGTGAGGTGTCTTGCTTTCTGAAGTGTCTGGTGCTGACGGCTGATGTTGTGTGTTTCAGAGGAAAGGACGGCCTCCACTGAATTCTTCAGGGTAAGTTTGGAGTTTTTCCCCCATCTTTTGTGAGTGTGTGTGTGTGAGAGGGTGTGTAGTGTGTGTGTGTGTGTGTGAGAGAGAGTGAATGTGTTGTGTGTGTGTTTGTGTGTTAAGTGTGTTGTGTGTGCTAAGTGTGAGTGTGTGTTTTAAGTGTATGTTAAGCGTGTGAATGTGCATGCAAAAATGCATATGTTTCTTTTACTTCATTCTTTCTGTTTATCCCCACCCCCATCCAGTTTGCTTTAAACCTGTCCTTTAACCTCTGTCTGCACATGTTGTTCCTGTGATGGACAATTTATCATCTGTTTGCACTTAGATAAATGGACAACCACTTTTCACATTTTAGAGTTTGGTGTATGTTTTACGTTTGTCCTTCCCTCACTGTAAGTCCCACACCTTCCCTCAGTTAAAGGTCCCCCTTCTTCATCAGTTAAAGGTTCCCCTCCTTCCCTCAGTTTAAGGTCCCCACCCCACTCCTTCCGTCAAGGTCCCCACACCTCCTTCCCTCAGTTTAAGGTCCCCACCACCCTCCTTCCCTCAAGGTCCCCACCCCTCCTTCCCTCAATTTAAGGTCCCTTCCCTTCTTCCTCAGTTAAAGGCCAGGTCCCCCTCTTTCCCTCAGTTTAAGGTCCCCCTCCTTCCTCCTTCCCTCGGTTTAAGGTCCCCTCTCTTTCCTCCTTCCCTCAGTTTAAGGTCCCCCTCCTTCCCTCAGTTTAAGGTCCCCCTCCTTCCTCCTTCCCTCAGTTTAAGGTCCCCCTCCTTCCCTCAGTTTAAGGTCCCCTCTCTTTCCTCCTTCCCTCAGTTTAAGGTCCCCCTCCTTCCCTCAGTTTAAGGTCCCCCTCCTTCCTCCTTCCCTCAGTTTAAGGTCCCCCTCCTTCCTCCTTCCCTCAGTTTAAGGTCCCCTCTCTTTCCTCCTTCCCTCAGTTTAAGGTCCCCCTCCTCCCTCCTTCCCTCAGTTTAAGGTCCCCCTCCGGTCCCCCTCCTTCCTCCTTCCCTCAGTTTAAGGTCCCCCTCCTTCCCTCAGTTTAAGGTCCCCTCTCTTTCCTCCTTCCCTCAGTTTAAGGTCCCCCTCCTTCCTCCTTCCCTGTTTAAGGTCCCCCTCCTTCCTCCTTCCCTCAGTTTAAGGTCCCCCTCCGGTCCCCCTCCTTCCTCCTTCCCTCAGTTTAAGATCCCCCTCCTTCCTCCTTCTCTCAGTTTAAGGTCCCCTCTCTTTCCTCCTTCCCTCAGTTTAAGGTCCCCCTCCTTCCTCCTTCCCTCAGTTTAAGATCCCTCTCCTTCCTCCTTCCCTCAGTTTAAGGTCCCCCTCCTTCCTCCTTCCCTCAGTTTAAGGTCCCTCTCCTTCCTCCTTCCCTCAGTTTAAGGTCCCCCTCCTCACTCCTTCCCTCAGTTTAAGGTCCCCCTCCTTCCCTCAGTTTAAGGTCCCCTCTCTTTCCTCCTTCCCTCAGTTTAAGGTCCCCCTCCTCCCTCCTTCCCTCAGTTCAAGGTCCCCCTCCTTCCTCCTTCCCTCAGTTTAAGGTCCCCCTCCTTCCCTCAGTTTAAGGTCCCCCTCCTTCCCCTCCTTCCTCCTTCCCTCAGTTTAAGGTCCCCCTCCTTCCCCTCCTTCCTCCTTCCCTCAGTTTAAGGTCCCCCTCCTCCCTCCTTCCCTCAGTTTAAGGTCCCCCTCGTCCCTATCCCTCTCCTTCCTCCTTCCCTCAGTTTAAGGTCCCCCTCCTCCCTATCCCTCTCCTTCCTCCTTCCCTCAGTTAAAGGTCCCCTTCCTTCCCTCAGTTTAAGGTCCCCCTCCTCCCTCCTTCCCTCAGTTTAAGGTCCCCAGGTCTGCCTCCTTCCCTCAGTTTAAGGTCCCCCTCCTCCCTCCTTCCCTCAGTTTAAGGTCCCCCTCCTTCCTCCTTCCCTCAGTTTAAGGTCCCCCTCCGGTCCCCCTCCTTCCTCCTTCCCTCAGTTTAAGATCCCCCTCCTTCCTCCTTCTCTCAGTTTAAGGTCCCCTCTCCTTCCTCCTTCCCTCAGTTTAAGGTCCCCCTCCTTCCTCCTTCCCTCAGTTTAAGGTCCCCCTCCTTCCTCCTTCCCTCAGTTTAAGGTCCCCAGGTCTGCCTCCTTCCCTCAGTTTAAGGTCCCCCTCCTTCCTCCTTCCCTCAGTTTAAGGTCCCCCTCTTTCCTCCTTCCCTCAGTTTAAGGTCCCCCTCCTTCCTCCTTCCCTCAGTTTAAGGTCCCGCTCCTTCCTCCTTCCCTCAGTTTAAGGTCCCCCTCCTTCCCTCAGTTTAAGGTCCCCCTCCTTCCTCCTTCCCTCAGTTTAAGGTCCCCAGGTCTATCTCCTCCCCTCAGTTTAAGGCCCCCTTCCTTCCTCCTTCCCTCAGTTTAAGGTCCCCCTCTGGTCCCCCTCCTTCCTCCTCCCCTCAGTTTAAGGCCCCCTTCCTTCCTCCTTCCCTCAGTTTAAGGTCCCCAGGTCTGCCTCCTTCCCTCAGTTAAAGGTCCCCCTACCTCCCAGTGTTGATGTGTTGATGTTGCGGTGTGCAGACGCAGCACACCCCTGAAGCCAGTGGTGAAGCAAGACAGTGTGCGGGAGGGACCCAAGGTAACACCACCTGTCTGTACCTGTGTCCTGTGTAGTTTTCACTGACTCTATGTTATGAGGGACCCAAGGTAACACCACCTGTCTGTACCTGTGTCCTGTGTAGTTTTCACTGGCTCTATCTTATGAGGGGACCCATGGTAACACCACCTGTCTGTACCTGTGTAGTTTTCACTGACTCTGTGTTATGAGGGACCTAAGGTAACACCACCTGTCTGTACCTGTGTCCTGTGTAGTTTTCACTGACTCTATGTTATGAGGGACCCAAGGTAACACCACCTGTCTGTACCTGTGTCCTGTGTAGTTTTCACTGACTCTATGTTATGAGGGACCCAAGGTAACACCACCTGTCTGTACCTGTGTCCTGTGTAGTTTTCACTGACTCTGTGTTATGAGGGACCCAAGGTAACACCACCTGTCTGTACCTGTGTCCTGTGTAGTTTTCACTGACTGTGTTATGAGGGACCTAAGGTAACACCACCTGTCTGTACCTGTGTCCTGTATAGTTTTCATTGACTCTATGTTATGAGGAACCCAAGGTAACACCACCTGTCTGTACCTGTGTCCTGTGTAGTTTTCACTGGCTCTATCTTATGAGGGGACCCATGGTAACACCACCCGTCTGTACCTGTGTCCTGTGTAGTTTTCACTGGCTCTATCTTATGAGGGACCAAGGTAACATCACCTGTCTGTACCTGTGTCCTGTGTAGTTTTCACTGGCTCTGTCTTATGAGGGGACCCAAGGTAACATCACCTGTCTGTACCTGTGTCCTGTGTAGTTTTCACTGACTATGTTATGAGGGACCCAAGGTAACACCACCTGTCTGTACCTGTGTCCTGTGTAGTTTTCACTGGCTCTATCTTATGAGGGGACCCATGGTAACACCACCTGTCTGTACCTGTGTAGTTTTCACTGACTCTGTGTTATGAGGGACCTAAGGTAACACCACCTGTCTGTACCTGTGTCCTGTGTAGTTTTCACTGACTCTGTGTTATGAGAGACCCAAGGTAACACCACCTGCCTGTACCTGTGTCCTGTGTAGTTTTCACTGACTCTTATGTTATGAGGGGACCCAAGGTAACACCACCTGTCTGTACCTGTGTCCTGTGTAGTTTTCACTGGCTCTATCTTATGAGGGACCAAGGTAACACCACCTGTCTGTACCTGTGTCCTTGTAGTTTTCATTGACTCTATGTTATGAGAGACCCAAGGTAACACCACCTGTCTGTACCTGTGTCCTGTGTAATTTTCATTGACTATGCTATGAGAGACCCAAGGTAACATCACCTGTCTGTACCTGTGTCCTGTGTAGTTTTCACTGACTCTGTGTTATGAGGGACCTAAGGTAACACCACCTGTCTATACCTGTGTCCTGTTTTCACTGACTCTGTGTTATGAGGGACCTAAGGTAACACCACCTGTCTGTACCTGTGTCCTGTATAGTTTTCACTGACTCTATGTTATGAGGGGACCCAAGGTAACACCACCTGTCTGTACCTGTGTCCTGTGTAGTTTTCACTGACTCTATGTTATGAGAGACCCAAGGTAACACCATCTGTTTGTACTTGTGTCCTCTGTAGTTTTCACTGGCTCTACGTTATGAGGGACTCGAGGTAGCGCCTTGAATGGTGGTCTGGACACTAGTCATTTGGGTGAGACGATAAACAGAGGTCCCATGTGCAGCATGCACTTAGCACACATAAAAGAACCCACAGCAACGAAAGGGTTGTCCCTGGCAAAATTCTGTAGAAAAATTCACTTCGATAGGAAGACATAAAAAAACTGCAGGTAACAAAAAATACAACCCAAAAAAAGATGGGGGGTTGGGGGGGGGGGCAGGCTCTCCCTGGGGAGAACAGCCTGAATTTCATACAGAGAAATCTATTGTGACAAAAAAGAGTAATCCAAAAATACCAATCTGTCTGTACCTGATTTCAGTGGGATCCTGTCTTGAGGACTGCACAGTGTGATCAGTGAGTTGTGCTGTGGTTGATTTCAGTGGGACCCTGCATTGAGGATTGCACAGTGAGATGTGTTGTTTTTGATTTCAGTGGGATCCAGACCGAATCAAGCCTGACACGCTATTTGTGATGGGGGCTCGAGCGAACAAGTGAGTTTTGTCCCCTGCCTGTGGCTTCTGTTCTTCACCTTGTCCATCATGTCTGATATGTCTGCATGCTGTAGAGTTAAATGATACAACAGGACATATATAATTAGGTACATAAAAGGGTTAAACGCCCTGTAGCCTTGTATTGTTGCCGGACTGTGGTAGATTTTTTGTCATGGTTATACAGTGGAGTGCGTATGTTCAGACATTGCAGGTGTTGTGTTATAGTCATGGTTATACAATGGAGTGCATATGTTCAGACATTGCAGGTGTGGTGTTACAGTCATGGTTATACAATGGGGTGCACCTGCTATGACATTGCAGGTGTGGTGTTATAGTCATGGTTATACAATGGAGTGCACCTGTTATGACATTGCAGGTGTGGTGTTATAGTCATGGTTATACAATGGAGTGCACCTGTTATGACATTGCAGGTGTGGTGTTATAGTCATGGTTATACAATGGAGTGCACCTGTTATGACATTGCAGGTGTGGATAGATGTACTTTTCCATGCATGCAGACCTGTGAGGATGCATTTGTATGCTTGCTCACAAGCATGTCACTTACTCACTTGCTCACACACACACACACACACACACACACACACACACACACACACACACAGCATAAGACAGTTACTTCCAAAAGATGTAGCTGATGACTTTTCTTCCAATATTTCATTAGCCACTGAAAAGATTTTGAATGATTATTCATTGCTTAGAATGTTTTCAGAAATTTTAAACTCAGGTCCAGTTGGTATCCTCCTTTGATGTATTATATTTAATACTGTTATTTGTATTTACATTGTTGTAGGTTAATACATGTTGATATGCATATACATATTCTCCTTTCCATGACAACTCATTCAATACACACCACAACCTCTTTAGACTTTTTCTTATAATATACTTTTCCTCTGATACATAACATGAACGTTTTTTCTTTTTTCTTTTTTTTTTCTTTTTTTACACTAATATGCACATGCATTCCCTTTCCTTTATACACTACTTTACTCCTTTCCGTCTAAAAACACTTATAGTGAATAGACATTAAACTGAAGAAGAAAACACACACACAGCTTGGCCTAGTTGTAAGGTGCTTGACTAGGAAGTGAGTGTCCACGGGTTCGAATCCCAGATATGTGGTGATGGTGACGTTGATGGTGTCTGGGTGATGATGATGATGGTAAATGGTGATGATGACATTGACTGGGTGATGACGTGATGTCAATGTGTGATGTTGCAGAGCGCTGGGATTGGGCAACACCAGAGGGCGCTTGTACATCCGCCATCCTGATGTGTTCAAGGTCAGTGCCACACCTCTCCCTTCATGTCCCACCACCACCTTGGACATTGAGTGAACAAACATTTATAGTCATTTCATGCCTCATCATACCACACCCACCTTGGACATTGAGTGAACAAACATTTATAGTCATTTCATGCCTCATCATACCACACCCACCTTGGACATTGAGTGAACAAACATCTCTAGTCATTTCATGCCTCGTCATACCACACCCACCTTGGACATTGAGTGAACAAACATTTATAGTCATTTCATGCCTCCTCATACCACACCCACCTTGGACATTGAGTGAACAAACATTTATAGTCATTTCATGCCTCGTCATACCACACTGACCTTGGACATTGAGTGAACAAACATTTATAGTCATTTCATGCCTCGTCATACCACACCCACCTTGGACATTGAGTCAACAAACATTTCTAGTCATTTCATGCCTCGTCATACCACACCCACCTTGGACATTGAGTGAACAAACATTTATAGTCATTTCATGCCTCGTCATACCACACCCACCTTGGACATTGAGTGAACAAACATTTATAGTCATTTCATGCCTCGTCATACCACACCCACCTTGGACATTGAGTGAACAAACATCTCTAGTCATTTCATGCCTCACCATACCACACTAACCTTGGACATTGAGTGAACAAACATTTATAGTCATTTCATGCCTCGTCATACCACACCCACCTTGGACATTGAGTGAACAAACATTTATAGTCATTTCATGCCTCGTCATACCACACTCACCTTGGACATTGAGTGAACAAACATTTCTAGTCATTTCATGCCTCGTCATACCACACCCACCTTGGACATTGAGTGAACAAACATTTATAGTCATTTCATGCTTCGTCATACCACACCCACCTTGGACATTGAGTGAACAAACATTTATAGTCATTTCATGCCTCGTCATACCACACCCACCTTGGACATTGAGTGAACAAACATCTCTAGTCATTTCATGCCTCATCATACCACACCCACCTTGGACATTGAGTGAACAAACATCTCTAGTCATTTCATGCCTCGTCATACCACACCCACCTTGGACATTGAGTGAACAAACATCTCTCGTCATTTCATGCCTCGTCATACCACACTAACCTACCTTGGACATTGAGTGAACAAACATCTCTAGTCATTTCATGCCTCCTCATACCACACCCACCTTGGACATTGAGTGAACAAACATCTCTAGTCATTTCATGCCTCGTCATACCACACCACCTTGGACACTGAGTGAACAAACATTTATAGTCATTTCATGCCTCGTCATACCACACTGACCTTGGACATTGAGTGAACAAACATTTCTAGTCATTTCATGCCTCATCATACCACACTGACCTTGGACATTGAGTGAATAAACATTTATAGTCATTTCATGCCTCATCATACCACACCCACCTTGGACATTGAGTGAACAAACGTTTCTAGTCATTTCATGCCTCGTCATACCACACCCACCTTGGACATTGAGTGAACAAACATTTATAGTCATTTCATGCCTCGTCATACCACACCCACCTTGGACATTGAGTGAACAAACATTTATAGTCATTTCATGCTTCGTCATACCACACCCACCTTGGACATTGAGTGAACAAACATTTATAGTCATTTCATGCCTCGTCATACCACACCCACCTTGGACATTGAGTGAACAAACATCTCTAGTCATTTCATGCCTCGTCATACCACACTGACCTTAGACATTGAGTGAACAAACATCTCTAGTCATTTCATGCCTCGTCATACCACACCCACCTTGGACATTGAGTGAACAAACATTTATAGTCATTTCATGCCACGTCATACCACACCCACCTTGGACATTGAGTGAACAAACATCTCTAGTCATTTCATGCCTCGTCATACCACACCCACCTTGGACATTGAGTGAACAAACATCTCTAGTCATTTCATGCCTCCTCATACCACACCCACCTTAGACATTGAGTGAACAAACATTTCTAGTCATTTCATGCCTCCTCATACCACACTGACCTTAGACATTGAGTGAACAAACATAGTCATTTCTTGCCTCACTACCCAGGAATAAGTCATACCACACTGACCTTGGTCATTTAGTGAACAAGCATTCATCATTATTTCATGCTTCACTGCCCAGGAGATAGGCATACCTCACTGGCTTCAGTGTGAAGACTGGGACCATACAGTCAAACATCATCCACTTAACCTCTTCAGAAAAATGTATCGCTATTTGCCCCATGATGTATATACACGTCCGCATCATTTCAGGATTTTTCACAGAAATGCATTTTAAAGTTGATGTGTTAAAAAAAAAACCCACTAGTCAGAAAACTTGACATGTCGTCTACTTTCATTATCCACCATCCACACTCTGTATGGTAATTACTGGATGTTATTGTCAGAACCCCTCTCAGAAAATTTCAAGATGGCAGACGATAAAACACAGACTGGCTTTAGTGGCTTGAAACAGCAGCATTTTGTAAAAAAAAAACCTTGTGATTTTGTCACCCAAGATGTTGCACAAGTCATTCAAGTCACTGCACAGCTTGCCAGTGTGATTTCAGTGTTGTACACAGTGGACATGACTGCCGACAATACATGGAGACGAAGAAACACATCAGTACAGCCACTGTACTGAAGTCACAGAGGCAATCACAAAGTTAAATTGAAAGAAAGCTACTCTGAGCCTTCTGTTGAAAATGTAGCACAATCAGAAACAACCATGATTGAACTCCTGGCAGAATACAACCTCCCATTCATGGCTGCTGACGAAATTGATTTGTTGTTCTTGACCTCTTGCATATAGGTCGGTGGACTTGCAATTAGATTATAAATTTTGTCTTTTCCCTTTTTCTCTAACTTGTGTGTGTGTGTGTGCACATGTTGATCACGGTTGAAAAAATATTGCGCAAGTACTACTGACAGAAGTCCCAAAACTACTGGAAATTGGCATTTGTGAATTGTGGGATTGAAAACTACTTAGGGACATATTACAGGGTAGGCAGATCTGTGGTGATGACAGTGATGATGATGACGATGAGGATAACGATGTGTGCAGTACTCGGGTGACCAGGAGGACAAGGTGTGGCTTCACGAACAGAAGCTGCTGCCAGCCACAGGTGGCAAGGCCTACCTGCTGATTGTAGAAGACATCGTCGACCTCAGCAAGACTGAGGAGTACAGGTACACTGGTTGTCTGTCTCTTCTGTCTGTTGCTCTGCCTGTCTGTTGCTCCACCTGTCTCTTCTGTCTGTTGCTCTGCCTGTCTGTTGCTCCACCTGTCTCTTCTGTCTGTTGCTCTGCCTGTCTGTTGCTCCACCTGTCTCTTCTGTCTGTTGCTCTGTCTGTTGCTCCACCTGTCTCTTCTGTCTGTTGCTCTGTTTGTTGCTCCACCTGTCTCTTCTGTCTGTTGCTCCACCTGTCTCTTCTGTCTGTTGCTCCACCTGTCTCTTCTGTCTGTTGCTCCACCTGTCTCTTCTGTCTGTTGCTCTGTCTGTCTGTTGCTCCACCTGTCTCTTCTGTCTGTTGCTCCACCTGTCTCTTCTGTCTGTTGCTCCACCTGTCTCTTCTGTCTGTTGCTCTGTCTGTCTGTTGCTCCGCCTGTCTCTTCTGTCTGTTGCTCCACCTGTCTCTTCTGTCTATTGCTCGGTCTGTGTCTCTTCAGTCTGTTGCTCGGTCTGTGTCTCTTCAGTCTGTTGCTCGGTCTGTGCCTTCTGCCTGTTGCTTGGTCTGTCTGTTGCTCGGTCTGTGTCTCTTCAGAGCCACAAGAATAAAAGGTAAAAGGTTCAGAGACAATAAAGGGTAAAAAGGTTCAGAGAAAGGTTCAGAGACAATAAAGAGTAAAAAGGTTCAGAGACAATAAATTGTAAAAAGGTTCAGAGACAGTAAAGGGTAAAAAGGTTCAGAGACACAAGAAAAAAGGGTAAAAAGGTTCAGAGACAATGAAGGGTAAAAAGGTTCAGAGACAATAAATTGTAAAAAGGTTCAGAGACAATAAAGGGTAAGAAGTTTCAGAGACAGTAAAGGGTAAAAAGGTTCAGAGACAAGAAAAAAGGGTAAAAAGGTTCAGAGACACAAGAATAAAGGGTAAAAAGGTTCAGAGACAGTAAAGGGTAAAAAGGTTAGACAATAAAGGGTAAAAAGGTTCAGAGACACAAGAATAAAGGTTCAGGTTTGAAAGGGTAAAAAAATTCAGAAACAATAAAGGGTACAAAAAAGGTTCAGAGACAATAAAAGGTGAAAGGTTCAGAGACAATAAAGGGTAAAAAGGTTCAGAGAAAATAAAGGGTAAAAAGGTTCAGAGACAATAACGGGTAAAAAAAAAAACAGGTTCAGAGACAATAAAGGGTACAAAGGTTCAGAGACACAGAATCAAATGTTAAAATCAACAAACTAAGATGTGTGAGTCATAGCCAGACATACTTTCAAACAGTCATATGAATTCTGTGAGTGTATGTGTATGCTGTGTGTGTTTGAGTGGGTGTGTGTGTGATGTGTATGTTTGTGTTTTGTGTGTGTGTGATGTGTATGTTTGTGTTTTGTGTGTGTGTGATGTGTGTGTGATATATGATATCTGTGTGATGTGTGTGTGATATCTTTGTGAGATGTGTGATGTCTGTGTCATGTGTGTGTCATGTATGATATCAGTGTGATGTCTGTATGTGTGTATGTGATGTGTGGTGTATGTGATATCTGTGTGATGTGTGTGTCATGTATGATATCTGTGTGATGTGTGGTGTATATGATATCAGTGTGATTTGTGTGTGATGTGTGATATCTTTGTGATGTGTGATATCTGTGTGATGTGTGGTGTATATGATATCAGTGTGATTTGTGTGTGATGTGTGATATCTGTGTGATGTGCGGTGTATATGATATTGGTGTGATTTGTCTGTGATGTGTGATGTGCCTGTGAAGTGTGATGTGTGATATCTGTGTGATGTGTGGTGTGTATGATATCTGTGTGATGTGTCTGTGATGTGTGATATCTGTGTGATGTGTCTGTGGCGTGTGATGTGTCTGTGGTGTGTGCTATCTGTGTGATGTGTCTGTGGTGTGTGCTATCTGTGTGATGTGTGATATCTGTGTGATGTGTCTGTGGTGTGTATGATATCTGTGTGATGTGTGTGTGATGTGTGATATCTGTATGATGTGTCTGTAATTGTGTGTGTGTGTGTGTGCAGGGACAGCCCCACCCTGCTGATGCACGAGTGCCGGGGCTTTGAGGTCCCGAACTGGATGAGGGGCAAGATCCAGGACTCCATGCGCGCCATGAGGGCCGACAGCCTCAAACGCTCACGCTCACGCTCGCCCCTGCCAGTCACGGTACCTGCCTCATCTTTCTCCTACCTTCCTTTCTTTCTCTCTGTCCCCTGGAGTACACACCTACCTCACCTTTTTTCCTTCCTTCCTTTCTCTCTCTCTCTCTCTGTCCCCTGGGGTACGCACCTACCTCACCTTTTTCCTTCCTTCCTTTCTCTCTCTCTCTCTCTCTCTCTCTCTCTCTGTCCCCTGGGTTACATACCTACCTCACCTTTTTTCCTTCCTTTCTCTCTCTCTCTCTGTCCACTGGGGTACGCACCTACCTCACCTGTCTCCTTGCTTTCTCTCTCTGTGTCTAAGAGCTGTCAGAGGCTGTGTGATCTTTGAACCTTTCAGCTATTAGATGTATCACTGCAGACAAGCACAGGCATGAACCCCATTGTGCATACATGTATTATCTGAAATAATTCAACACGGCCAGATCTGAGGAAATCTGTTAAGTGGGGTTTTTTGGGATTTTTTTTTTCTTTTTTCTTTCTGTTTTGAAAGCAGGAGCGTGCGGAGCCCCCAAAGAGCCTGCCATTCGCCAGCTTCTCTGACACAGCATCCAACAACGACGCAGACAGCAACGGTAACAAGAACAGTCTGCAGGTGAGGCCAGGCAGGGAGAGGGACGGGTCATTGCTGTCATGTGGGGCCAGGCAGGGAGAGGAAGGAAGGGGTCGTTGCTGTCATGTGAGGCCAGGCAGGGAGAGGGAGGGGTCATTGCTGTCATGTGGGGCCAGGCAGGGAGAGGAAGGAAGGGGTCATTGCTGTCATGTGGGGCCAGGCAGGGAGAGGGAGGAAGGGGTCGTTGCTGTCATGTGGGGCCAGGCAGGGAGAGGGAGGGGTCATTGCTGTCGTGTGGGGCCAGGCAGGGAGAGGGAGAGGTCATTGCTGTCATGTGGGGCCAGGCAGGGAGAGGGAGGGAGGGGTCATTGCTGTCATGTGGGGCCAGGCAGGGAGAGGGAGGGAGGGGTCATTGCTGTCATGTGGGGCCAGGCAGGGAGAGGAAGGAAGGGGTCATTGCTGTCATGTGGGGCCAGGCAGGGAGAGGGAGGGGTCATTGCTGTCATGTGGGGCCAGGCAGGGAGAGGGAGGGGTCATTGCTGTCGTGTGGGCCAGGCAGGGAGAGGGAGAGGTCATTGCTGTCATGTGGGGCCAGGCAGGGAGAGGGAGGGAGGGGTCATTGCTGTCATGTGGGGCCAGGCAGGGAGAGGGAGGGAGGGGTCATTGCTGTCATGTGGGGCCAGGCAGGGAGAGGAAGGAAGGGGTCCTTGCTGTCATGTGGGGCCAGGCAGGGAGAGGAAGGAAGGGGTCATTGCTGTCATGTAGGGCCAGGCAGGGAGAGGGAGGGGTCATTGCTGTCGTGTGGGGCCAGGCAGGGAGAGGAAGGGGTCCTTGCTGTCATGTGGGGCCAGGCAGGGAGAGGAAGGAAGGGGTCATTGCTGTCATGAGAGGCCAGGCAGAGAGAGGAAGGAAGGGGTCATTGCTGTCATGTGGGGCCAGGCAGGGAGAGGGAGGGAGGGGTCATTGCTGTCATGTGGGGCCAGGCAGGGAGAGGGAGGGAGGGGTCATTGCTGTCATGTGTGGCCATGTATTTCCAGTTGTGGGAAGTTTGGAATCAATGAGAGAATATTTTGTAGTTAAGGAAAGGTTTTGGAAAAATATGTTTTGTCCTTACAGGGCCTGGGAAAAATGTGGAAATTTCATAAAACCCTTGATCAGCTGTCATTTAAGATAAAAGTTTTAATGCACGACAAAAGCAAAGGAAAATGGATACTGGGATGTCTGCCTGTCACTTGTCAGGGAGCTCTGTGCTTCGTGCTACAGGTGTAGTCCTTGTTGGTATGATTGCTATGTCTGTCTGTAAATCTGTTGTTTTCACTGTCCTGAATGTGTTGGAACCCAAACCAGACGCCAGCAGGCAGGCCGAAGAGGAATCGGAAGAGGAAGCTGTGCGATTGTGGACTTTGCTGGCAGGGGCCAAGAGGAAGCCTAGGCGAGTGTGGAGGAAAGCTGGGCTCAACATCAGCTTAAAGCAACACAACACCTTGCTTCTACTGTAAAGGAAACCAGGGCTCAACATCAGCTCAAATCAACACAACACCTTGCCTCTACTGTAAAGGAAAACTGGGCTCAACATCAGCTCAAAGCAACACAACACCTTGCCTCTACTGTAAAGGAAACCAGGGCTCATCATCAGCTCAAAGCAACACAACACCACAGCACCTTGCCTCAACTGTAAAGGAAAACTGGGCTCATCATCAGCTCAAAGCAACACAACACCTTTCCTCTACTGTAAAGGAAAGCTGGGCTCTACATCAGCTCAAAGCAGCACAACACCTTTCCTCTACTGTAAAGGAAAGCTGGGCTCTACATCAGCTCAAAGCAGCACAACACCTTTCCTCTACTGTAAAGAAAAGCTGGGCTCTACATCAGCTCAAAGCAACACAACACCACAGCACCTTGCCTCAACTGTAAAGGAAACCAGGGCTCATCATCAGCTCAAAGCAACACAACACCTTTCCTCTACTGTAAAGGAAAGCTGGGCTCAGCATCAACTCAAAGCAACACAACACCACAGCACCTTGCCTCTACTGTAAAGGAAAACTGGGCTCAACATCAGCTCAAATCTACACAACACTACAGCACCTTGCCTCAACTGTAAAGGAAATCTGGGCTCAACATCAGCTCAAAGCAACACAACACCTTGCCTCTACTGTAAAGGAAAGCAGTGCTCATCATCAGCTCAAATCAACACAACACCTTGCCTCTACTGTAAAGGAAACCAGGGCTTACCATCAGCTCAACTCAACACAACACCTTACCTCTACTGTAAGGGAAAGCTGGGCTCAACATCAGCTCAAAGCAGCACAACACCACAGCACCTTGCCTCTACTGTAAAGGAAACCAGGGCTCATCATCAGCTCAAAGCAACACAACACCTTTCCTCTACTGTAAAGGAAAGCTGGGCTCTACATCAGCTCAAAGCAGCACAGCACCTTTCCTCTACTGTAAAGGAAAGCTGGGCTCAACATCAGCTCAAAGCAGCACAACACCTTTCCTCTACTGTAAAGGAAAGCTGGGCTCAGCATCAACTCAAAGCAACACAACACACAGCACCTTGCCTCTACTGTAAAGGAAACCTGGGCTCAACATCAGCTCAAATCTACACAACACTACAGCACCTTGCCTCAACTGTAAAGGAAATCTGGGCTCAACATCAGCTCAAATCAACACAACACCTTGCCTCTACTGTAAAGGAAAGCTGGGCTCAACATCAGCTCAAAGCAACACAACACCTTGCTTCTACTGTAAAGGAAACCAGGGCTCAACATCAGCTCAAATCAACACAACACCTTGCCTCTACTGTAAAGGAAAACTGGGCTTACCATCAGCTCAAAGCAGTACAACACCACAGCACCTTTCCTCTACTGTAAAGGAAAGCTGAGCTCTACATCAGCTCAAAGCAGCACAACACCTTTCCTCTACTGTAAAGGAAAGCTGGGCTCTACATCAGCTCAAAGCAGCACAACACCTTTCCTCTACTGTAAAGGAAATCTGGGCTCAACATCAGCTCAAAGCAACACAACACCTTGCCTCTACTGTAAAGGAAAGCAGTGCTCATCATCAGCTCAAAGCAACACAACACCTTGCCTCTACTGCAAGGAAACCAGGGCTGAACATCAGCTCAAAGCAAGACAACACCACAACACCTTGCCTCTACTGTAAAGGAAAACTGGGCTCATCATTAGTTCAAGACATGGAAATGTACAGTTCATTTACCTGGGATCAGATATGACCACTGGTTGAATACAGTTGCAGAAATGAATGGCAGGACCCCCAAGGTCAGCCACTGAGCAGTGTCTGGAAGTCTGGCTCCATGGCATGAGCAGCATGAAGATCCCTCTGTTCAGAGCAGTGTTCTCTGTATGGATCAGACCTGGAAAGGCAGCACCAAGACCCCACTGTTCAGAGCAGTGTTCTCTGTGTGAATCAGACATGGAAAGGCAGCACCAAGATCCCACTGTTCAGAGCAGTGTTCTCTGTGTGAATCAGACATGGAAAGGCAGCACCAAGACCCCACTGTTCAGAGCAGTGTTCTCTGTGTGAATCAGACATGGAAAGGCAGCACCAAGATCCCACTGTTCAGAGCAGTGTTCTCTGTGTGAATCAGACATGGAAAGGCAGCACCAAGACCCCACTGTTCAGATGTTCAGAGCAGTGTTCTCTGTGTGGATCAGACCTGGAAAGGCAGCACCAAGATCCCACTGTTCAGAGCAGTGTTCTCTGTGTGAATCAGACATGGAAAGGCAGCACCAAGATCCCACTGTTCAGAGCAGTGTTCTCTGTGTGAATCAGACATGGAAAGGCAGCACCAAGACCCCACTGTTCAGATGTTCAGAGCAGTGTTCTCTGTGTGGATCAGACCTGGAAAGGCAGCACCAAGACCCCACTGTTCAGAGCAGTGTTCTCAGTGTGGATCGGACCTGGAAAGGCAGCACAAAGATCCCTCTGTCAGAGCAGTGTTCTCAGTGTGGATCAGACCTGGAAAGGCAGCACCTAGACCCCACTGTTCAGAGCAGTGTTCTCAGTGTGGATCAGACCTGGAAAGGCAGCAGCACCAAGACTCCACTGTCAGAGCAGTGTTCTCTGTGTGAATCAGACATGGAAAGGCAGCACCAAGACCCCACTGTTCAGATGTTCAGAGCAGTGTTTTCTGTGTGGATCAGACATGGAAAGGCAGCACCAAGACCCCACTGTTCAGAGCAGTGTTCTCAGTGTGGATCAGACCTGGAAAGGCAGCAGCACCAAGACTCCACTGTCAGAGGAGTGTTCTCAGTGTGGATCAGACCTGGAAAGGCAGCACCTAGACCCCACTGTTCAGAGCAGTGTTCTCAGTGTGGATCAGACCTGGAAAGGCAGCAGCACCAAGACTCCACTGTCAGAGCAGTGTTCTCTGTGTGAATCAGACATGGAAAGGCAGCACCAAGACCCCACTGTTCAGATGTTCAGAGCAGTGTTCTCAGTGTGGATCAGACCTGGAAAGGCAGCACCAAGACCCCACTGTTCAGAGCAGTGTTCTCAGTGTGGATCAGACCTGGAAAGGCAGCAGCACCAAGACCCCACTGTTCAGAGCAGTGTTCTCAGTGTGGATCAGACCTGGAAAGGCAGCAGCACCAAGACCCCACTGTTCAGAGCAGTGTTCTCTGTGTGGATCAGACCTGGAAAGGCAGCACCAAGACCCCACTGTTCAGAGCAGTGTTCTCAGTGTGAATCAGACCTGGAAAGGCAGCAGCACCAAGACCCCACTGTTCAGATGTTCAGAGCAGTGTTCTCTGTGTGAATCAGACCTGGAAAGGCAGCACCAAGACCCCACTGTTCAGAGCAGTGTTCTCTGTATGGATCAGACCTGGAAAGGCAGCACCAAGACCCCACTGTTCAGAGCAGTGTTCTCTGTATGGATCAGACCTGGAAAGGCAGCAGTACCAAGACCCCACTGTTCAGAGCTGTGTTCTCAGTGTGAATCAGACCTGGAAAGGCAGCACCAAGACCCCACTGTTCAGAGCAGTGTTCTCAGTGTGGTTCAGACCTGGAAAGGCAGCAGCACCAAGACCCCACTGTTCAGAGCAGTGTTCTCAGTGTGGATCAGACCTGGAAAGGCAGCACCAAGACCCCACTGTTCAGAGCAGTGTTCTCAGTGTGGATCAGACCTGGAAAGGCAGCAGCACCAAGACCCCACTGTTCAGAGCAGTGTTCTCAGTGTGGATCAGACCTGGAAAGGCAGCACCAAAACCCCACTGTTCAGAGCAGTGTTCTCTGTGTGGATCAGACCTGGAAAGGCAGCACCAAGACCCCACTGTTCAGAGCAGTGTTCTCTGTGAATCAGACATGGAAAGGCAGCACCAAGACCCCAATGTTCAGAGCAGTGTTCTCAGTGTGGATCAGACCTGGAAAGGCAGCATCAAGATCCCACTGTTCAGAGCAGTGTTCTCAGTGTGGATCAGACCTGGAAAGGCAGCAGAACCAAGACCCCACTGTTCAGAGCAGTGTTCTCAGTGTGGATCAGACCTGGAAAGGCAGAACCAAGACCGCACTGTTCAGAGCAGTGTTCTCAGTGTGGATCAGACCTGGAAAGGCAGCACCTAGACCCCACTGTTCAGAGCAGTGTTCTCAGTGTGGATCAGACCTGGAAAGGCAGCAGCACCAAGACTCCACTGTCAGAGCAGTGTTCTCAGTGTGGATCAGACCTGGAAAGGCAGCACCAAGACCCCACTGTTCAGAGCAGTGTTCTCAGTGTGGATCAGACCTGGAAAGGCAGCACCAAGATCCCACTGTTCAGAGCAGTGTTCTCAGTGTGGATCAGACCTGGAAAGGCAGCACCAAGACCCCACTGTTCAGAGCAGTGTTCTCTGTGTGAACCAGACCTGGAGAGGCACCGGCGTCAGGTTTCTACTGTTTGTTTTATTTCTTCACAAAATGTAGCACTTTTGTCTGACATACTGAGTAATTGACACACTGATTAACCCTTTCACCGCCAGCGAGTTTGGAGTGCAACAATCCCTGTCGCCAGCTGATTTTCAAGAAAGAGCAAGAAATTACACCGACCGATTTCAAATTACTATAACTTTTTTGTTTTTGAACCAAATGAGTTCCTGTTTTGTTTTGTTTTTTTTCAAAGTAAGAGGAATGATGGAATTGTTTTTTTTTTAGCAATAAATGATGTTAGTACAAGTGAAATGTTTTGATTTTTATGTTAATTATTATGTTTTGTTGTTGTTGTTTTCTATACAAATTTTGCACTTCGACACATTACAAACATAAACAAAGACAGGTACAAACATCACATCACTGCAATGCAGTTGAAAACAAAGCAAACTCACCAGTTGAAGTCTTCAGTGCAGCTATATTTCCCATGTAATGGTGTAATCCAGAATATGATCCATGGGAAACACACAGAATGAACTTGCGATTTTGTAGAAAAATGATTTCTGTCACTTCACTTGAAGGTTTCACAGTGTCCTCACTTGAAATATCTTACTGTGGTGGAACTATATATACACTGTACAACTATCTGATGAAACTGAAATACTACTAAAGTCCGAAAATAAATGAATGGAGGTAAAATATATACAAATATGTACACATGTCTAAACTGTTCACTGTTGGAGACCGTGAATTTTTGTTGCTGCTGCTTTCCTGTAGTCCTCCACAGTGTGGTATAATTCAGAACACAAGTGGGACACATGGGTTTGTTGCACTGCTTGCATTCAAAATGGGTCTGTGTCCTCTTCCATCCAGGGGTTCTGCGGTTGCTGCACACGATGCATTCTGGTCGCTGGCTGTCGGTCCGCTCCTGCATGAAGTGTCGCTCTGTCAGTCGTCTTGGTTTTGGTGTGTCTGACTGATGTCTGATTCTGCTGGTGGGAACAAAGCCCTCCAGCAGACCATCAGTCACCTGTTCCCTGAACTGTCGTGCAGGAAGGACACCCCCTCTGGTCACTTTCTTGTAAATTATGTAGCCATTTGTGAGTGCCACTTCCCACACACGGTGGTGGACAGCGTGGTACCATTTTGATACCTTGTGTGGGTAGGCACATGTCCCCAGCAGCTGGTCAGTGAGGTCAACACCACCCATGTACTGGTTGTAGTCCTCAGCCACCATGGGTTTTTCTATGGTTTTGAAGCCACCCTGGTGTTTTCCTGACTTCATCCTCTTGTCAGTGGTGTTGTCGGAATGGACTGACGACAAAAAGGCGACATATTTAGTGTCATGCCACCCACACGCAACAGTGTTGGTGACTGACTTCAGGAAGATTGGGTCATCACCCTTTCTCAGTCGACTGTTGTTTGGCAGCAAGGCAGGAGGCATGTTCTTTCTTCCAGGGCGTACTGTCCCACAGTGACCTATCCCAGGTCGCTGAAGTTCTTGGACAAGGTTGGGCGAGGTGTAGAAGGAGTCTGTGAAGATGATGTGACTGCTGTCCTTCAGTTCCTTCACTAGTTGGAGAACAACCTGCTCTGTTACACTAAAGTCTCCAGCTATCTGTAGATTGGAGAATGTCTCCTTTCCTGTGTATATCAAAAATTTCAAGGCGTATCCAGATTTTGCCGCTGACAAGCAGAATTGCTTGATACCAAATCGAATTGGCTTCAGAGGCAAGTATTGTCGAAAGAAGATACGTCCTTTGAATTTGATCATGCTCTCATCTATGGAGAGCTGTTGTTCTGGGCTGTAGAGTGGATCCACAATGTTGAGGAGAGGTCTAGACGGGCGCAATAGCCGAGTGGTTAAAGTGTTGGACTGTCAATCTGAGGGTCCCGGGTTTGAATCACGGTGACGGCGCCTGGTGGGCAAAGGGTGGAGATTTTTACGATCTCCCAGGTCAACATATGTGCAGACCTGCTAGTGCCTGAACCCCCTTCGTGTGTATATGCAAGCAGAAGATCAAATACGCACGTTAAAGATCCTGTAATCCATGTCAGCGTTCGGTGGGTCATGGAAACAAGAACATACCCAGCATGCACACCCCCGAAAACGGAGTATGGCTGCCTACATGGCGGGGTAAAAACGGTCATACACGTAAAAGCCCACTCGTGTGTGCATACGAGTGAACGCAGAAGAAGAAGAAGAAGAAGAGGAGAGGTCTGATCTTGAAGAGTGGTTCACACCCCTCCTCACCCCATTGTACCTGCCTGGAGTTGTCACTGAAGTGGAGGAACCTGCTTATCAGCTCATACCTGTTCCTGGACAATATTGACCCAAATGGCAGGTTGAGCAGCCAGTATGTCTGCCAGTAGTCTTCAACTTCAGGCTTACCACACAGCCCCATCGCGATCTGAAGAGCTGTGTATGCCTTCATCTCAGGGACAGTGACGTCTTTGGCAGCATTCAGCCTTGAATGTTGACTGAGTTCAGTGATGCCTGACAGCAGCTCCTCTGCAAACAAGTTAGACTGGTCAGCCATGAGTTGGAATGCTGATTCTGGAAAGAAAAGCATAAAGAAGTCCACTGGGTGGAAGTTGTCAGTGTTGACAAGGACACCTGAAACACATGAGCAAAAAAGAAGTAAAATACAATCAGTAATAATTATAGAACAGCTGATTTATTATCAGCTAATACTAAATACTGCAAATAAAAGATAACATACTCATATTGTCATAAACAAGTGCACAAACAGCAAAAACATAGATTTTTACACAGGCATTGTTTTACGCAGTGTATCTCCATAATCTTCTTCACAAGAAAAAAAAAGCTGACATGAAACATTTGTGTGGTAAATAAACATACTGTTCTTGCTCTTTGATGTCCTACACTTGTCTGATACAATGTACACATAATTTTATATTTGCTGCTAGTGTATGGACAGTGTACCTCTGATCTGCCTATATCAAAAATAAGTGCAACCTAATCTTAATCACACACACTCTAGTGACACACATGTGCGAGCACACACACACACACCTCACCACACACACACACACACACACACACACACACACACACACACACACACCACACCACAAACACACACACACACCACACCACAAACACACACACACACATACACACACAAGCTCTTACCAATTTTCTCAGAAAATTTGGAAGCCGTTCTGCAGGACAGTACGGATCATCCATAAGGTACAACTCCCATTGAAACCGATCAGGGCTTGGCACAGCTGATCTACCACGCCCCCTTGCTCCTGGTCATTGGCGTGTACTTGAGCTTGACCCACGACCACAGCCACGCTGTGTTGTTGGTCTTTGACGTGACACAGACGCTGCCACTTGAGTAACACGCTCTCCCCCTTCACTATCACTGTCACTCACAGTTGCCGATGTGGTGGCAGGAAAATGTGCTCCACTCGTCTGGCCACGCCCCGTACGCTCGCAACTTGGTACTTGGCTTGGTGCCCAGTCACCATCACTATCACTCTCCCCCTCAAACAATGAAATCTCTTCATCATCATATGGGTATTCTTCGCCCGAATCTTCATTTTGCTGGCCTGGATGCAGTCTCAGTTGCTCTATAACTTGCCCAGTTGTGAAGTAACGTTGTCTGCTCGTCGATGCAGCCATTTTGGAAAATGAGAAGATCGAAGATGCAGATAAAACTATAATAAAATCACTCAAAAACTTGCAGAAGTACTGAAAAGATGGCGTCGATCGATAGAAGGGGATTCCCCTGGTCACATGCTCAAAATATGGCCTTTCAAACCTCCCCAAAATAAGAGTGATTGTTTTGTGAATGACCTACCCTCTTTTGGTTGCATTTCGGCAACCACAGTGGCCTCCCTAGCGTGCACCAAAATGCAACCGCGCAGCCAAAGTGTTAACAGCAGTTCTTTTATCCTTTTTCGTTGAGATAGGAACTGCTTCTGCTTAGTTTGGAAGTGACATTGAATGAATGATGCGTATATCTGCCAAGAACAGCAAAGTTCTGCCAAGGAATTGGGATGTCAAGCCCAGTATACCGTTGTTGTTTTTTGTTTCCAGCAGACACGGAGGAGATGGATGATGATGATGATAACAATGATGATGATAATAACGATGTGTCATTGCAACCCTCACCAGCAGACATGGAGATGGATGATGATGATAACAATGATGATGATGATAACGATGTGTCATTGCAACCCTCACCAGCAGACATGGAGGAAATGGATGATGATGATGATGATAACAATGATGATGATGATAACGATGTGTCATTGGAACCCCCACCAGCAGACATGGAGGAGATGGATGATGATGATGATGATGATGATGGAAATGACGTGTCATTGCTGCCCTGGCCAGTGGACACATAGGAGATGGATGATGATGTTAACGATGATGAGGATGATAATGATACATCATTGCAGCTCTCACCAACGGACACAGGGGAGATGGATGATGATGATGATAACAATGATGATGATGGAAATGACATATCATTGCAGCGCTCACCAGCAGACACAGAGGAGATGGATGATAATGATAACAATGATGATGATGATAACGATGTGTCATTGCAGCCCTCACCAGCCAACACGGAGGAGATGGATGATGATGATGATGATAACAATGATGATGATGATAATGACATGTCATTGCAGCCCTCACCAGCAGACATGGAGGAGATGGATGATGATGATAACAATGATGATGATGATAATGACATGTCATTGCAGCCCTCACCAGCCGACACGGAGGAGATGAATGATGATGATGATAACAATGATGATGATGATAATGACGTGTCATTGCAGCCCTCACCAGCCGACACGGAGGAGATGGAGAGCATGGAGAACGAGGACACCCAGCCCTCAGACGCCTCCCCTTTCAAAATGTCGGGTGGCCTTGAAGACAACTCCTCCCAGTCCTCCTGCCCCACACAGCCTGGGGACCAAGAGGCGGCCTTGGCCTCCACTTCATAGTTCATGGCATCAGGGCGACCTTGAAGACACCTCCTTCCAGTTCCCCTGCCCCTCACAGCCTGGGGACCTGGAGGCAGCCTTGACCCCCACTTCATAGTTCATGGGGTCAGGTTGTTTGGTGTGGGGCAGGCTGTGTGTGTGCAAGACGTTTCCATCGCCTACACCATGCTGTACACCACAGCACGAAACACAGCTAGCTGCCTGCAGGACTCCACATGCTATGCTTTGTGTCTGCAAGACGTTTCCATCGCCTACACCTGTGCTGTGGTGTACAGCATGAAACACAGCTAGCTGCCTGCATGTCCCCACATTGTGCTGTGTGTGTGCAAGACGTTTCCATCGCCTACACCCGTGCTGTGGTGTACACAGCATAAAACACAGCTAGCTGCCTGCAGGTGCCCACATGCTGTGCTGTGTGTCTGCAAGACGTTTCCATCACCTACACCTGTGCTGCGGTGTACAGCATGAAACACAGCTAGCTGCCTGCAGGTCCCCAAATGCTGTGCTGTGTGTGTGCAAGACGTTTCCATCGCCTACACCTGTGCTGTGGTGTACAGCATGAAACACAGCTAGCTGCCTGCAGGTCCCCACATGCTATTGTGTGTGTGTGTGCAAGATGTTTCCATCGCCTACACCTGTGCTGTGGTGCACAGCATGAAACGCAGCTAGCTGCCTGCAGGTCCCCACATGCTGTGCTGTGTGTGTGCAAGATGTTTCCATCGCCTACACCTGTGCTGTGGTGTACAGCATGAAACACAGCCAGCTGCCTGCAGGTCCCCACATGCTGTGCTGTGTGTCTGCAAGACGTTTCCATCGCCTACACCTGTGCTGTGGTGTACAGCATGAAACACAGCCAGCTGCCTGCAGGTCCCCACATGCTGTGCTGTGTGTGTGCAAGACGTTTCCATCGCCTACACCTGTGCTGTGGTGTACAGCATGAAGCACAGCTAGCTGCCTGCAGGTCCCCACATGCTGTGCTGTGCCCGTTGCCCTGTGGCCTGTGTGGATGTACAGTGCAGGATGACTGACTGGTGCCCTGTGGCATCATGTGTGTGTGTGTGGATATGGGGCACAGTGCAGGATGACTGACTGGTGCCCTGTGGCATGGTGTGTGTGTGTGTGGATATGGGGCACAGTGCAGGATGACTGACTGGTGCCCTGTGGCATGGTGTGTGTGTGGATATGGGGCACAGTGCAGGATGACTGACTGGTGCCCTGTGGCATGGTGTGTGTGTGTGTGGATATGGGGCACAGTGCAGGATGACTGACTGGTGCCCTGTGGCATCATGTGTGTGTGTGTGGATATGGGGCACAGTGCAGGATGACTGACTGGTGCCCTGTGGCATCATGTGTGTGTGTGTGGATATGGGGCACAGTGCAGGATGACTGACTGGTGCCCTGTGGCATGGTGTATGTGTGGATATGGGGCATAGTGCAGGATGACTGACTGGTGCCCTGTGCCTTCATGTGTGTGTGTGGATATGGGGCACAGTGCAGGATGACTGACTGGTGCCCTGTGGCATCCTGTGGATATGGGGCACAGTGCAGGATGACTGACTGGTGCCCTGTGGCATCATGTGTGTGTGTGTGGATATGGGGCACAGTGCAGGATGACTGACTGGTGCCCTGTGGCATCCTGTGGATATGGGGCACAGTGCAGGATGACTGACTGGTGCCCTGTGGCATCATGTGAGTGTGTGTGGATATGGGGCACAGTGCAGGATGACTGACTGGTGCCCTGTGGCATGGTGTGTGTGTGGATATGGGGCACAGTGCAGGATGACTGACTGGTGCCCTGTGGCATGGTGTGTGTGTGTGTGGATATGGGGCACAGTGCAGGATGACTTGACTGGTGCCCTGTGGCATGGTGTGTGTGTGTGGATATGGGGCACAGTGCAGGATGACTGACTGGTGCCCTGTGGCATCCTGTGTGTGTGTGTGGATATGGGGCACAGTGCAGGATGACTGACTGGTGCCCTGTGGCATGGTGTGTGTGGATATGGGGCACAGTGCAGGATGACTGACTGGTGCCCTGTGGCATGGTGTGTGTGTGGATATGGGGCACAGTGCAGGATGACTGACTGGTGCCCTGTGGCAACGTTGGATATGGGGCACAGTGCAGGCAGACTAACTGACCAAGGTGATGGTTGAAGTGCTCACCTCACTTGTTATTTCTCTCCACCATGTAGCCCCCTCCTCCCTGTCTGCCAGTCGACCGTTGTTGTCATGGCAACACAGGACTGAGGGAGGTGACAGATGTTGTATGACCCCCACCTCCCGGCTTTGACGACGCTTGGAGGAGTGGGACAACGGCCAGGGGACTGAACTCTTGGCTGTAATGGCACCAAGACATCGTCAGAAAACTTTTGTGTGTGTGGTTGAGGTGTTGTTGGTTGTTTTGTTGTTGTTGTTGTTGTTTTTTTTCATCACTCCCAAACGTGTTGTTGCATGTTGTATCCTTCCTGTTGTTATCTGACTGCTGACTGGAATGTCTGTGATGATGCTGATGTGAGTGTTGATGATGACGATGATGTCTTAATTAAACCAAATGGCAGGTGTTGCACACAGCATGATCTTTCCCCCTGTCCCTGTCTATATAGAGAAAAGATAAACCTGAAGTGTGATGAGGAGCAGGCAAAGAGGTTTGTGTCAAGTGAAAGTGCTGCCAACTGGTGTTGGCTGGACTGTGCTGCCCTGACTGCTTTACAGTGGGGATTATGGGGGGCTGGGCTGAGTGGTGTGTGTAACAGCTGTGTTGAAGTGGAGATGTGGTGTGTGACAGTGTTGTAAAGCTGTGTTGAAGTGGAGATGTGGTGTGTGTGTGTGTAGTAAAGCTGTGTTGAAGTGGAGGTGTGTGTGACAGTGTTGTAAAGCTGTGTTGAAGTGGAGGTGTGTGTGACAGTGTTGTAAAGCTGTGTTGAAGTGGAGATGTGGTGTATGTGTAGTAAAGCTGTGTTGAAGTGGAGATGAGGTGTGTGTGTGTCAGTGTTGTACAGCTGTGTTGAAGTGGAGATGTGGTGTGTGTGTGACAGTGTTGTAAAGCTGTGTTGAAGTGGAGATGTGGTGTGTGTGACAGTGTTGTACAGCTGTGTTGAAGTGGAGATGTTGTGTGTGTTGTAAAGCTGTGTTGAAGTGGAGAAGTGGTGTATGTGTAGTAAAGCTGTGTTGAAGTGGAGATGAGGTGTGTGTGTGGCAGTGTTGTACAGCTGTGTTGAAGTGGAGATGATGTGTGTGTTGTAAAGCTGTGGAGAAGTGGTGTATGTGTAGTAAAGCTGTGTTGAAGTGGAGATGAGGTGTGTGTGTGGCAGTGTTGTACAGCTGTGTTGAAGTGGAGATGATGTGTGTGTTATAAAGCTGTGTTGAAGTGGAGATATGGTTTGTGACAGTGATGTACAGCTGTTTTCTAGTGGACATGTGGTGTGTGTGACAGTGTTGTACAGCTGTGTTGAAGTGGAGATGTGGTGTGTGTTACAGTGATGTACAGCTGTGGAGATGTGGTGTGTGTGACAGTGTTGTACAGCTGTGTTGAAGTGGAGATGTGTGTGTGACAGTGTTGTACAGCTGTGTTGAAGTGGAGATGTGGTGTGTGTGACAGTGTTGTACAGCTGTGTTGAAGTGGAGATGTGGTGTGTGTGTTGTACAGCTGTGTTGAAGTGGAGATGTGGTATGTGTGACAGTGTTGTAAATCTGTGTTGAAGTGGAGATGTGGTATGTGACAGTGTTGTAAGTCTGTGTTGAAGTGGAGATGTGGTATGTGTGACAGTGTTGTAAATCTGTGTTGAAGTGGAGATGTGGTATGTGTGACAGTGTTGTACAGCTGTGTTGAAGTGGAGATGTGGTATGTGTGACAGTGTTGTACAGCTGTGTTGAAGTGGAGATGTGGTATGTGTGACAGTGTTGTACAGCTGTGTTGAAGTGGAGATGTGGTGTGTGTGACAGTGTTGTAAATCTGTGTTGAAGTGGAGATATGGTGTGTGTGTGTGACAGTATTGTACAGCTGTGTGAAGTGGAGATGTGAGCGTGACCGTGTTGTACAGCTTTGTTATACACTTCATGTGTGGTGTGGGTGTGGTAAAGGAGGAAGTAAGAGTTGTACTAACAGGTATCATGTGGTGTGGAGGAAGGGAGGGAATGGATCTTCGGAAAATTGTCCTCTGGGTGACTGTGGAGAGTGTGTGTGTGACGGGGGGGGGGGGGGGGGTAACTTTGATCATGGCATGTATAGTGCAAACACAGTGTGTACTTGTGCATGCTTATGGTCATGTGTTTCTGACAAAGGGGGATTGCTACTGGTCAGTTCAGTTTTTAACTCTCTGCAGAATGTGATAGTATTTAAAGCAAAACAAAGACATAGGGTGCAGAATGTGATAGTATTTAAAGCAAAACAAAGACATAGGGTGTTTGTTGATACATGGAAAGCTTTGTTATTGATGTTGATGAACAGTTCACTTTGGGTCATTAGGTTTTGTTAGCTGAAGTAATATGGGTTTATTTTTGTAATACCCTCCTTTTTCGCAATGCCTAAATTTGTAGACCCAAATTCCCCATGAACTTCTTTGCAAAACATTTCTTGTGCATAACTTAAGACAGTGGAAACTCTTAACTCATCGTGTGAATTTGACGTACCCTTGGCAGACCCCCTTGAGGGCTGAGGCAGTGTGTGATGAGATTCCCCTCCACCAGCTCCGTCACTTGGGTGCACTGCTCCCTTGTTCAGGTTGTTGGCCTCGTGTACTTCTAGGAGGAGCTCCCCATCCAAACCAAGCTCTTTATCAGGTTGTTGTAACCACCCTGCTGCTGCCGGAATGTTGTTCCACCCACATTGGGTGTTTCCTCTTTGCTTTGTTGGTTTGTGTCTTCTTCCAGGGAGACAGGACTGCATTCAGTTGATGGTCACATCTGTTGGCTGGGTATAGTTACCGTAACATGTATTAGTCACATCTGTTGGCTGGATATAGTTACTGTAACATGTATTAGTCACATCTGTTGGCTGGATATGTTACTGTAACACGTATTAGTCACATCTGTTGACTGGATATAGTTACCGTAACACGTATTAGTCACATCTGTTGGCTGGAAATGTTACTGTAACACGTAATAGTCACATCTGTTGGCTGGTGGAAATGTTACTGTAACACGTAATAGTCGCAACTCGTGGCTGGAAATGTTACTGTAACACGTAATAGTCACAACTCGTGGCTGGAAATGTTACTGTAACATGTAATAGTCACAACTCGTGGCTGGAAATGTTACTGTAACACGTAGTAGTCACAACTCATGGCTGGAAATGTTACTGTAACACGTTATAGTCACAGCTCGTGGCTGGAAATGTTACTGTAACACGTAATAGTCACAACTCATGGCTGGAAATGGTACTGTAAAAGAACTGACACCATGTCAGACACAGACCTTTGAAAAAAAAAAAAAAAAAAAGTTTCTTAATGTTGCTCAGTCAAAACAGTTTAATTATTTTTGAAACTGCTTGAAAGTTTTGTTTAAGAGCAAGGAAAAGAAAGAAGGTGAAAGTGAAACGTTGCTTTGTTGACGAGACATATTTGATGTGATTGGTGTTGAAAGGGGAAAGGGGTCCACATAGTGTGTTGAAGTGACAGCTGCTGAGGTTGATGTTGACAGCAGGACAGTCAGGACCTGACTGAATATGTATACTGTCTTGGCTTTCTATAGCTGTGATCTCAGTGTTACTGGGTGTTGTGTACGTGGGGTGGAGGAAGTGGCGGGGGTGGGGGGGGGTTGCGGGGGTGGGGGGGGGTCCCATGATGGCTGGATGCGACAAGGGAGGGAAAGGGGGGGCTGGGATGGAAGACAGGGGACAGTGTCAGCAATGCAACAGTGTGTGTGTGTGTGAGAGAGAGAGATAGAAATTGGAACGGTTGGGAAGGGGTGACTGACAAAACATGGACGCAGCAGGAAGGTGTGATACAGTGAATGTCTGCCCACATCAAGGTAACATCAAGGTGTGATACAATGGATGTCTGCACACAGCAACAAGGTAACATCAAGGTGTGATACAGTGGATGTCTGCACACATCAGGTAACATCAAGGTGTGATACAATGGATGTCTGCACACAGCAACAAGGTGACACCAAGGTGTGATACAGTGGATGTCTGCACACAGCAAGGTGACACCAAGGTGTGATACAGTGGATGTCTGCACACAGCAAGGTGACACCAAGGTGTGATACAGTGGATGTCTGCACACAGCAAGGTGACACCAAGGTGTGATACAGTGGATGTCTGCACACAGCAACAAGGCAACATCAAGGTGTGATACAGTGGATGTCTGCACACATCAAGGTGACATCAAGGTGTGATACAGTGGATGTCTGCACACAGCAACAAGGCAACATCAAGGTGTGATACAGTGTAACCAGCAGTGGATGTGTGCACGCAGCAACAAGTGGACATTAATTTTACCCTTGATTACTGCATTACTACATATACATCACTGTATTTTGTCAGAAAGGTTAATACTTTGAACACATCTGCCATTGTTTTCTCTCTAAACTCAATTCTTTCTGTGCACAAAGTGTGTTTTGAAGATCTTTGTTTTATGTGTAATGTAACCTCAGTGTTTTTGGCAAAGCATGTTTGTGCGGTTTTGTTTTTTTTTGTTTTGTTTTTTATTGTTTGTTCTGGTATTTTTTACCTGTTTTCTGTTGTGTGAATGTGTATTGATGAGTGTAATTTGAAAATCATATGTGAAATTTAATAAATGTTGATATGGGAATAAGTGTAAACACAAAGAAAGTCTCACTTTGCTTTCTCTCTCTCTCTCTCTCTCTCTCTCTCTCTCTCTCTCTCTCTCTCAATGTATAAGGTGAAATGTAAAAAGTGA
Source organism: Babylonia areolata (assembly GCF_041734735.1). Taxonomy (NCBI): domain Eukaryota; kingdom Metazoa; phylum Mollusca; class Gastropoda; order Neogastropoda; family Buccinidae; genus Babylonia; species Babylonia areolata. The sequence goes on along the minus strand of NC_134904.1, from coordinate 8,259,650 downwards.
AATGGGGATGTAGAAAAAATGAATGTATAATTCACTGTTAAAAATTACATGACACCGTAGCATGATAGATTAGTATTTTATGACTGTACAATCTCTTAATCTTATTTAAGGAGAGAATTGCTTTATGATTTTTTTTTTTTCATTTGTCATGAGTTTGGGTTTATTCTCTGATTCAGAAAAAAAAAGTTACCAAGATAAATCTATACACTTTGCCAAGAGTACAGGTTTAGAGTTAGGTGGGTACCAGATTCCAGACTGACACTATAGGGCAACAGAGAAGCTTTCTTCACTGGAGAATTGCTGGCCTCTGAACATATGATACAGTATAGTACATATACATAGGGCATCTGTCTCTCACAGTCACATGCCTGCTTGTTATTACATGCTACTGCTGTGCTGTGTCTGAGAATGACCTGTGCAAGGAACAGGATAGCCTTTGTTCCTTTGTCAAACAATGCCATGCCTGTGGAACTTTGCTCAACCTTTACGTGCAGCTTGTTCTAACACATCTATCTCATCCCCCCTTGTTTTCCCAGGGTAGATGTGGTGTAGCATGTGAAACCTTCAAACTGAAAGAAAAAGAAAAAAAAGAAGCCAAACGAGACAGTGATGGGCAGCAGCTGGACTATAGGGAAATATAGGAATGGGTAGAACTGAACTTTCACTTTTTTTTTCTTTTTTTTGTTTTATCTATCTCATTGAACTGTATATCATTGTTTCATGTTTTGATCATCTTCAGCATCATTCAGTAGGGGATGAATGATAGTCATGGTGTATTTGTGTTCAACACATGTTAATTGTATCTGGCTTTTATCTGATTTAGATTTGCCCATGTGACAGAGAAAATATGTTTTTGTTGTTAATTGTATCTGGCTTTGATCTGATTTAGATTTGCCCATGTGACAGAGAAAATATGTTTTTGTATGAAATCAGACCCAGACACATTTTATTTGTCGAAAACCTACCAAAGGAACTATGGATACTAAATGTGTGTGTGTGTGTGTGTGTGTGTGTGTGATTTTTGTTGATCATTGATGAACAGTGCAGCTAAAGAAAGTAAAGGTGTGAACAGTTGTGACAGCTGTTCCTTGCCAAAGCCCACATGAACTTGTACGTTGGATCCTTCAACATTCTGTCAGCCTTGTGTAGACACCTCATAAAACAGATTTTTATTTATTTCATTTTTATTTTTGTCTCATTTTTCTCACACCTGCAGTGAACTGAGCATAGTGTGACAATTGTGTTTGGTGAAGTGGAGCTGTGTTGTAAGCCCAATTCGCTGGCAAACCTACTGTTCCTGTGCACTCGCTGTGAATTGAGCCGAGAGATAACGCATTCACGGTTCTGGCTCTTTTTAATTTTTTTTCAGTCTGTTTAACTTGGTGGTGTGTTCATTCACAACAACAGAGTAGTTGGAACAAATTATTCCAAAAACCATGTACAGGATCTTTTTCTGAAATGTATTTGTAAACCAAAAGTATCTGTTTACGATTCAGCCTTGTCAGGTTCCACACAAATTCATTGTTTATCTCGTTTTCGCTTTTTACAATGTGAAATTAGCAGAGCATAATGCATTACACTTTTTTGTTTCTTTTCAAAGTCCATATTATGTGTGAATCATTTCATTAAGTCAGTTTTTATAATGTGCCAACTTAAGTTTAGTGTGCTCCTTATCACACACACACACACACACACACACACACACACACACACACACACACACTGTCTCTCTCTCCCTCTCAGCACCTGAGACTTTAGTGATGCTAGTCTCGCTCCAAGTCTGTCCTCCAGCCCGCCGACAGCTTTCTTCAGTGTGTCATCAGCGACTGTGGGGTCAGGGTTTTTCTCCACGTCCCCACTAAGGAGAATACGGCGACATGAGAAAAAAACATTTACTGATAGCAGCACAGCTGCGCCAGTGTATTGCATGGAGAAAAGGAACAACTGCTGGCATGTTGCGTCATTTTCAGCAGGAATCGACGTAAGACCAAGAGTCTCATGACGCAGCACGAAGTCTACAGAAATAACAGACACTGGGCACTGCATGGCTATTGACATCATCTCTTTCATGTTGAACACAGGGACAGAAAGAGTCCACAAAGACAGATAACATAGCAGTGCATCACCAACACCTGCCTTCCTCCCCTGGGTTGATGAATACACATTTAACTCTTTTATCCGCGACCCAGCAAACACTTGGCAAAAACGCCCTACTCTGGCCCTCCACAAGTCCAAACAATCATTTTCAATACAATCTCAAATACAAATTTAATTTCCTTTATGATACAATTTCAAATCTCTCTCTCTCTCTCTCTCTCTCGCTCTCTCTCTCACACACACACACACACACACACACACACACAGGCATGTACTGGTGTAAAAATACTGGTTTTAAAAACTGCAACTAACCTCAAGAAGAACAAACAAACAAAAATTGTTAAAATCTGGTTTGGATTTCCTAACAGGTACCCAGCTCTAGATCTCAGGTTACCATTCCTCCTTCTGTTGGTGCTGCACTGTAAGGTCATCATCACTGTCGTCACTGCTTGATCATCATCATGGTCATTGCATGGTCATCATCACTGCTTGATAATCATCCTGGTCATGGCATGGTCATCATCATCGTCATCACTGCATGGTCATTATTGTCGTCATCACTGTATGGTCATCATCATCATCACTGTATGTTTATCATTAGCATCATCAAAGTATGGTCATCATAATCATCGTGTGGTCATCATCATGACAGCATCTCTGACAGTCGGCAATGCCAATATAGTGGACATGGTGGAGTCAGGCATCTGCTCTTTTTCAACTTTTTTTTTTTTTTAAATTACAGATGTGGTACAGTGTACATGATCAGTGTGTGGTGCAGTGTACATGATCCGTGTGTGGTGCAGTGTACATGATCGCTGTGTGGTGCAGTGTACATGATCGGTGCGGTGTGGTGTGGTGTGCATGATCAGCGTGGTGCGGTGTACATGATCAGTTTGGTGCAGTGTACATGATCTGTGTGGTGCAGTGTACATGATCAGTGCAGTGTGGTGCGGTGTACATGATCAGCACGGTGCAGTGTACATGATCAGCGTGTGGTGCAGTGTACGTGATCAGTGTGGTGCAGTGTCCATGAACAGTGTGGTGCATGATCAGTGTGGTGCAGTGTACATGATCAGTGTGTGGTGCAGTGTACATGATCTGTGCAGTGTGGTGTGGTGTGCATGATCAGCGTGGTGCGGTGTGCATGATCAGTTTGGTGTGGTGTGGTGTGCATGATCAGCATGGTGCGGTGTGCATGATCAGTGTGTGGTGCAGTGTACATGATCAGTGCAGTGTGGTGTGGTGTGCATGATCAGCGTGGTGTGGTGTGCATGATCAGTGTGTGGTGCAGTGTACATGATCAGTGCTGTGTGGTGCGGTGTACATGATCAGTTTGGTGCAGTGTACATGATCAGTGTGTGGTGCAGTGTACATGATCAGTGTGGTGTGGTGTGCATGATCAGCGTGGTGCAGTGTACATGATCAGTGTGGTGCGGTGTGCATGATCAGCGCGGTGCGGTGTACATGATCAGTTTGGTGCAGTGTACATGATCAGTGTGTGGTGTATATGATCAGTTAGGTGCAGTGTACATGATCAGCGTGGTGCGGTGTACATGATCGGTGTGGTGTGCATGATCAGCATGGTGCAGTGTACGTGATCAGTGCGGTGTGGTGTGGTGTGCATGATCAGCGTGGTGCAGTGAACGTGATCGGTGTGGTGTACATGATCAGTGTGGTTCAGTGTACATGATCAGTGTGGTGCAGCGTACATGATCAGTTTGGTTCAGTGTACATGATCAGTGTGTGGTGCAGTGTACTTGATCAGTGTGTGGTGCAGTGTACAAGATCAGTGTGTGTGCTTTGAGGCCTCCATGAAACAAAAAAAATGACCTCTGGTGACAGGAGGGAGGAGGTGTGGGGTGGCAGAGAGTGAAACCCACTTTACATCACCTTTCTTTCCCACAATCACTTATTGATGGAATTACACCAATGATTTTGGTAGAACGTTGTTTTACCATGTGTACAGATTACAATGCACCTGGCGGAATGCAATATATTATGATTACAAAGGTGTTGCTGTTGGTATCATCAGCTGATTTACAATGATGGTGTGTTCAAATGCACCAGTACTGTTGCCCTTGTTAGTTCTGAAACATCTGTTATACTAGTGCACCAGCACCCTTAATGTTGTTGGCTGTGAAACATGTTTGACAGCACCTGCATTTTAGTTCTAGTGCACCAGTACTGTTACCATTGTTAGCTGTGAAACGTCTGTTCTACTAGCACACCAATACTGTTGCTGTTAGCAAAGAAACATCTGTTCTGACGCATCTGTACTGTTGTTTTAGTACAACAGTACTGTTGGCCATTAAGCCATGAGTCATCTTCTAATGCACAAGTATTGTTGTAGTACACCAGCACTGTTGCCATTGTTAGATGTGAAACATTTGTTTTAGTGCAGCTGCACTGCTGTTAGCGGTGAAACATTACCTCCGTGACTGTTCCAAGTGTGATAACGTGTGTCCTGCTGTCATCACATCTCAAGAGTCGCTGCCACATGATGTTCAGGGCTAGGAGGTAGTATACCTGTTGTATGTGTGGACACTGCAGATTGGATCAGAACGTGCAGGATTATTGACCTTGTCAAGGTCCTCAGGACCCCCTAGAATGATGGTAAAGAGTCAGTGGGACCCCCTAGAATGATGGCAAAGAGTCCCTGGGACCCCCTAGAATGATGGTAAAGAGTCCATGGGACCCCCTAGAATGATGGTAAAGAGTCCATGCGACCCCCTAGAATGATGGTAAAGAGTCCCTGGAACCCCCTAGAAAGATGGTAGAGTCCATGGGACCCCCTAGAATGATGGCAAAGAGTCCATGGGACCCCCTAGAATGATGGTAAAGAGTCAGTGGGACCCCCTAGAATGATGGCAAAGAGTCCCTGGGACCCCCTAGAATGATGGTAAAGAGTCCATGGGACCCCCTAGAATGATGGCAGAGTCCCTGGGACCCCCTAGAATGATGGTAAAGAATTCATGGGGCCCCCTAGAATGATGGTAAAGAGTCCCTGGGACCCCCTAGAATAATGGCAAAGAGTCCATGGGACCCCCTAGAATGATGGTAAAGAGTCCATGGGACCCCCTAGAATGATGGCAAAGAGTCCCTGGGACCCCCTAGAATGATGGTAAAGAGTCCATGGGACCCCCTAGAATGATGGCAGAGTCCCTGGGACCCCCCAGAATGATGGTAAAGAGTCCATGGGACCCCCTAGAATGATGGTAAAGAGTCCCTGGGATCCCCTCAGACTGATGGTAAAGAGTCAGTGGGACCCCCTAGAAAGATGGTAAAGAGTCCGTGGGACCCCCTAGAATGATGGTAAACAAATCCCTGGACCCCCTAGAATGATGGTAAAGAGTCCATGGGACCCCCTAGAATGATGGTAAAGAGTCCATGGGACCCCCTAGAATGATGGTAAAGAGTCCATGGACCCCCTAGAATGATGGTAAAGAGTCCCTGGGACCTCCTAGAGTGGTGGTAAAGTGTCCCTAGGACCCCCTCAGAATGGTGGTAAAGAGACCATGGGACCCCCTCAGAATGATGGTAAAGAGTCCCTGGGACCCCCTCAGAATGATGGTAAAGAGTACCTGGACCCCCTAGAATGATGGTAAAGAGTCCATGGGATCCCCTAGAATGATGGCAAAGAGTCCCTGTGACCCCCTAGAATGATGGTAAAGAGTCCATGGGACCCCTCAGAATGATGGTAAAGAGTACCTGGGACCTCCTAGAGTGGTGGTAAAGAGTACCTGAACCCCCTAGAATGATGGTAAAGAGTCCATGGGACCCCCTAGAATGATGGTAAAGAGTCCATGGGACCCCCTAGAATGATGGTAAAAAAATCCCTGGACCCCCTCAGAATGATGGTAAAGAGTCCATGGGACCCCCTAGAAAGTTGGTAAAGAGTCCGTGGGACCCCCTAGAATGATGGTAAAAAAATCCCTTGACCCCCTAGAATGATGGTAAAGAGTCCATGGGACCCCCTAGAATGATGGTAAAGAGTCCATGGGACCCCCTAGAGTGATGGTAAAGAGTCCCAAGGACCCCCTCAGAATGGTGGTAAAGAGTCCATGGGACCTAGAATGATGGTAAAGAGACCATGGGACCCCCTCAGAATGATGGTAAAGAGTCCCTGGGACCCCCTCAGAATGATGGTAAAGAGTACCTGGACCCCCTAGAATGATGGTAAAGAGTCCCTGGGACCCCCGAGAATGATGGCAAAGAGTCCCTGGGACCCCCTAGAATGATGGTAAAGAATCCCTGGGACCCCCTAGAATGATGGTAAAGAGACCATGGGACCTTCTCAGAATGATGGTAAAGAGTCCCTGGGACCCCCTCAGAATGATGGTAAAGAGTCAATGGGACCCCCTAGAAAGATGGTAAAGAGTCCGTGGGACCCCCTAGAATGATGGTAAAAAAATCCCTGGACCCCCTAGAATGATGGTAAAGAGTCCATGGGACCCCCTAGAATGATGGTAAAGAGTACCTGGACCCCCTAGAATGATGGTAAAGAATTCATGGGGCCCCCTAGAATGATGGTAAAGAGTCCCTGGGACCCCCTAGAATAATGGCAAAGAGTCCCTGGGACCCCCTAGAATGATGGTAAAGAGTCCATGGGACCCCCTAGAATGATGGTAAAGAGTACCTGGACCCCCTTGGCCCTAGAATGATGGTAAAAATCTCTGCACCGCCTAGAATACTGGAAAAAGTCCCTGGCGCCTACACTATTTTTAACCAAAAGTAATAAGAAGCTGTGTGTGATCTGTATTGCACTATGATTGGCCGTCATGACCATCAGGTTCTGTGAGCAGGTGGTGGAAACAGTGAAAACAGAGAAATAGCTGCACATACACACATCTACATGTATATATATGCACGCACACTAACGATGTACATGAAAAAGTAGTTTGATTGCTAACTTGAAGTAGTGGATGGAAAGGGGGTGTTTGGGGGGGGGGGGGGGGGGGATGTCTGTTACTGCATCAGCTGGCTTGATATGCAGTGCATTCGTAGTTCATCCAGCATGTGATGGTGTGAATGGTGTATCATTGTGTCCGTCTCTGTGTGGGGTTATATTCTTCTTAAGATATGTGTGTGTGTGTGCAATAGATATGTATATGTGTTGACTATTGTGTGTGTGTTAACAATAGTGTACAGACAGGTGTGCATTGGTAATTGTGCATGTGTGTGTGTGTTGATAAATGTGTGGTTGTGAGCTGAGTGTGTGTGCATCCGCGCCAGTGTATGTATAGTATTGAGGTATGCAGCAGCCAGCATGCTAGTGCCATGTGTGCATGAAGAATTACACGTCACAATGTTTTTCTCTCTTGATGAGCATCATCTGTTGTATTAAACAAGCACTTAAAGTTGACGATGTTTACTGTGATGTTTTGGGTGTACAGTTCACCAGGACAATATCTTCACTCACCTGTACAGCTTTCTTACTGAATCATGACTGGGAGAACAAAAATTGTACTTTGGATAAATGTTATTATATTTTGTGTACTTTTTGCTTTGAAGAGTATAAAATGATTTTTATAGTCTATGTGTTCTTCTGTTCATGATGAGTAGAGAAAAGTGATATAAAGGACTCCTCACCTTAAACATTGAAAGTGTGAATAATCATGTATGTGCATGTAGTGTGCATGTGTATGCATGTTAGTGTGTGTGTGTTTGAGTTTCTGTGTGTGTGTGTGTATGTGGTGGCATGCCCATGCTATAAGCACCATATGATTCAGGTTTGTGTGTCCATCTGAAAAGCTGTTGATGCTTCTGTTCACCACAAGTCTCTGACTGGGAAGCATGCTTGAGTTACCTTAGCAGTGCTGAGGGAGCATGTTATAGCGCTGAAAATTTTCCTGAACTCCGTATACGCTAATTCCATGCATAAAGGAACATTCTGAACGCTAAGCTAAAGAACACTTAGTACTGCAATTATGGCTTGTGGCAGGCAGTCTGCTGTGTGGACTGTGTGCCAATGGATTGGTTAGTGGATGTTTTGATGGTTTGACTTGACCCAGTGTGTGTATGGATTGGCGAGTGGACGTTTGAATGGTTTGACTTGACCCAGTGTGTGTATGGATTGGTTAGTGGACATTTGGATGGTTTGACTTGACCCAGTGTGTGTATGGATTGGTTAGTGGACGTTTGGATGGTTTGACTTGAACCAGTGTGTGTATGGATTGGCTAGTGGACGTTTGGATGGTTTGACTTGAACCAGTGTGTGTATGGATTGGCTAGTGGACGTTTGAATGGTTGGACTTGAAGCAGTGGATGTATGGATTGGCTAGTGGACGTTTGGATGGTTTGACTTGACCCAGTGTATGTGTGGTTTGGTTTGACGTTTGGATGGTTTGACTTGAACCAGTGTGTGTATGGATTGGCTAGTGGACATTTGGATGGTTTGACTTGACTCAGTGTGTGTGTGGATTGGTTAGTGGACGTTTGGATGGTTTGACTTGAAGCAGTGGATGTATGGATTGGTTAGTGGACGTTTGAATGGTTGGACTTGAAGCAGTGGATGTATGGATTGGCTAGTGGACGTTTGGATGGTTTGGTTTTAACCAGTGTATGTATGGATTGGTTAGTGGACGTTTGGATGGTTTGACTTGAACCAGTGTATGTATGGATTGGTTAGTGGACGTTTGGATGGTTTGACTTGACCCAGTGTGTGTATGGATTGGTTAGTGGACGTTTGGATGGTTTGACTTGACTCAGTGTGTGTATGGATTGGTTAGTGGACATTTGGATGGTTTGACTTGACTCAGTGCGTGTATGGATTGGTTAGTGGACATTTGGATGGTTTGATTTGACTCAGTGTGTGTGTGGATTGGTTAGTGGACGTTTGGATGGCTTGACTTGAACCAGTGTGTGTATGGATTGGCTAGTGGGCGTTTGGGTGGTTTGACTTGACAGTGTATGTATACCAATGGATTATGACTAGAAGTAGATGGTTGACATGACCCAATGTATGTAAACTGTACTTATGGATGATGGATGTGTGACATGTCCCAATGTATGTATGTACCAATGGATGTATGACAAGACCTATTGTATGTATGTACCAATGGATGTATGACAAGACCCAGTGTATGTATGTACCAATGGATGTATGACAAGACCCAATGTATGTACCGATGGATGTATGACATGACCCAATGTATGTATGTACCAGTGGATGTATGACATGATCCAATGTGTGTATGTACCAATGGATGTTTGACATGACCCAATGTATGTATAAACCATTGGATGAATGACATGACCCAGTGCATGTTTGTACCAATGGATGTATCACATGACCCAATGAATGTGTGAACCAATGGATGTATGGCATGATCCAACGGATCGTATGACAAGACCCATTGTATGTATGTGCCAGTGGATGTATATGATCCAGTGTATGTATGTACCAATGGATGTTTGACAAGACCCAGTGTATGTATGTACCAATGGATGTATGACTAGATGTTTGACATGACCCAATGTGTATACGTACCAATGGATGTATGGCATGATCCAATGTATGTATGTACCAATGGATGGATGACAAGACCCATTGTATGTATGTACCAATGGATGTTTGACATGATCCAATGGATGTATGAACCAATGGATGTATGACATGATCGAATGTATGTATGTATCAATGGATGTATGACATGATCCAATGTATGTACCAGTGGATGTATGACTAGGTGTATGACATGACCCAATGTGTGTATGTACCTCTACATTTGATGTTTCCCTTGCTCTCACCCTGTCATTGTCAGACTTTAATTTCTTCGGTGCTCTTGTGTCATCTCATTTTACTGTCAGCAAATGGAAGTCGCTGTTTTGAAGATGCATACATTCTGGATGAAGACGATTTAATGATTAAAAGTACATTGCTGTGGTGAATAAATAGAGTGTGTGGCATCACTTTTTATCTGTGTTCAGATGTGTTGTGAGAAAGTGTGAACGCATCCCATGATTTTTTTTTTTTTTTTTTTAAACTGTCACACCACATTTTGGTGTCACCATGGTGCAATACTACCCACACTGTTTTTATTTTTCTTTATGTCTTTTATCATCAGACTGGGTTTTTCTGCAGAATTTTGCCAGGGACAAACCTTTGGTTGCCAAGCGTTCTCTTTTTTTTTAATTATTATATCTGTGAGTGTATTTGCTTTGCTATCAAAGTGGATTCTTCAACAGAATTTTGCCAGGGACAACCCATTTGTTACTGCCAGTTCTTTTACATGCACTTAGTGCGTGCTACACACGGGACCTCAGTTTATCATCTCACCCAAAAGAGAAGGACCTAGTTCACCACCCAATGTTTAGGTCATGCCAAATTCCGGGTCTGAATAAAGGACTTAGACTGGAACCTGTGGACACTAACTTGCACTTCAGGCTGTAGCTATCAGTCACACACTTCAATCCATTACTGGCTGTAGCTACCAGTCACACACTTCAATCCACTACTGGCTGTAGCTATCAGTCACACACTTCAATCCACTACTGGCTGTAGCTATCAGTCACACACTTCAGTCCACTAATGGCTGTAGCTATCAGTCACACACTTCAATCCATTACTGGCTGTAGCTATCAGTCACACACTTCAATCCATTACTGGCTGTAGCTATCAGTCACACACTTCAATCCACTACTGGCTGTAGCTATCAGTCGCATCCACTACTGGCTGTAGCTATCAGTCACACACTTCAGTCCACTACTGGCTGTAGCTATCAGTCACACACTTCAGTCCACTACTGGCTGTAGCTGTCAGTCACACACTTGAATCCACTAATGGCTCGCACACACACACACACACACACACACACACACACACACACACAAAACACACAAACACATACAAAGAATGAGAAAGTAACTTTTCATTTTCTAATGACGAACAAATCCATATCGACACAGTCACAGATACCATGTCTTAGTGAACAACCGTGAAAATGGGAAATGAATGAACACACACACCACAAACCACACCACACCACCACAAATCAAACTACACCACAAACCACACATCACAAACCACTCTACACAAC
>NC_134904.1:8163515-8241015 GCF_041734735.1 Babylonia areolata | reverse complement strand
TGTCAACACATAATGTCAACAGTCATGTAAACAGCCATGCCAACACACATAATGTCAACAGTCATGTCAACACACAAAATGTCAACAACCATGTGAACACACAGAACAGAGAACAATCAATTCAAGCCGAGATGTCTTTGCTTTCTATTGATCAGGACGAACAGAGAACAATCAATTCAAGCCGAGATGTCTTTGTTTTCTATTGATCAGGACGAACAGAGAGAGAACAATCAATTCAAGCTGAGATGTCTGTTTTCTATTGATCAGGACGAACAGAGAACAATCAATTCAAGCTGAGATGTCTGTTTTCTATTGATCAGGACGAACAGAGAGAGAACAATCAATTCAAGCCGAGATGTCTGTTTTCTATTGATCAGGACGAACAGAGAACAATCAATTCAAGCCGAGATGTCTTTGTTTTCTATTGATCAGGACGAACAGAGAACAATCAATTCAAGCTGAGATGTCTTTGTTTTCTATTGATCAGGACGAACAGAGAACAATCAATTCAGGCTGAGATGTCTGTTTTCTATTGATCAGGACGAACAGGGAACAATCAATTCAAGCTGAGATGTCTGTTTTCTATTGATCAGGACGAACAGAGAACAATCAATTCAAGCTGAGATGTCTGTTTTCTATTGATCAGGACGAACAGAGAACAATCAATTCAAGCCGAGATGTCTTTGTTTTCTATTGATCAGGACGAACAGAGAACAATCAATTCAAGCTGAGATGTCTTTGTTTTCTATTGATCAGGACGAACAGAGAACAATCAATTCAAGCCGAGATGTCTTTGTTTTCTATTGATCAGGACGAACAGAGAACAATCAATTCAAGCCGAGATGTCTTTGCTTTCTATTGATCAGGATGAACAGAGAACAATCAATTCAAGCTGAGATGTCTGTTTTCTATTGATCAGGACGAACAGGGAACAATCAATTCAAGCCGAGATGTCTTTGTTTTCTATTGATCAGGACGAACAGAGAACAATCAATTCAAGCTGAGATGTCTGTTTTCTATTGATCAGGACGAACAGAGAACAATCTATGCAAGGTGAGATGTCTGTTTTCTATTGATCAGGACGAACAGAGAGAGAACAATCAATTCAAGCCGAGATGTCTTTCCTTTCTATTGATCAGGACGAACAGAGAGAGAACAATCAATTCAAGCTGAGATGTCTGTTTTCTATTGATCAGGACGAACAGAGAACAATCAATTCAAGCCGAGATGTCTTTGTTTTCTATTGATCAGGACGAACAGAGAACAATCAATTCAAGCTCAGATGTCTGTTTTCTATTGATCAGGACGAACAGAGAACAATCAATTCAAGCCGAGAAGTCTTTGTTTTCTATTGATCAGGATGAACAGAGAACAATCAATTCAAGCCGAGATGTCTTTGTTTTCTATTGATCAGGACGAACAGAGAGAGAACAATCAATTCAAGCCGAGATGTCTGTTTTCTACTGATCAGGACGAACAGAGAACAATCAATTCAAGATGAGATGTCTTTGTTTTCTATTGATCAGGACGAACAGAGAGAGAACAATCAATTCAAGCTGAGATGTCTGTTTTCTATTGATCAGGACGAACAGAGAACAATCAATTCAAGCCGAGATGTCTTTGTTTTCTATTGATCAGGACGAACAGAGAACAATCAATTCAAGCTGAGATGTCTTTGTTTTCTATTGATCAGGACGAACAGAGAGAGAACAATCAATTCAAGCCGAGATGACTGTTTTCTATTGATCAGGACGAACAGAGAGAGAACAATCAATTCAAGCCGAGATGTCTGTTTTCTATTGATCAGGACGAACACAGAACAATCAATTCAAGCCGAGATGACTCTTTTCTATTGATCAGGACGAACAGAGAGAGAACAATCAATTCAAGCCGAGATGTCTTTGTTTTCTATTGATCAGGACGAACAGAGAGAGAACAATCAATTCAAGCTGAGATGTCTGTTTTCTATTGATCAGGACGAACAGAGAACAATCAATTCAAGCTGAGATGTCTGTTTTCTATTGATCAGGACGAACAGAGAACAATCAGTTCAAGCTGAGATGTCTTTGTTTTCTATTGATCAGGACGAACAGAGAACAATCAATTCAAGCCGAGATGTCTGTTTTCTATTGATCAGGACGAACAGAGAACAATCAATTCAAGCCGAGATGTCTGTTTTCTATTGATCAGGACGAACAGAGAACAATCTATGCAAGGTGAGATGTCTGTTTTCTATTGATCAGGAAGGGGTAAAAACATCGCAAACATCAGTCTTTGTTTGAAGAAGAAGAAGAAAAGAAAGAAGAAGAAAGCGGACTGATGCTCACAGCTACCAGGCAGGGAGCTCACGGCGTTTAAAATACAAGAAAGTTATACATACATAAACACATCAGCATCAGTAACACCAAACATGGACAAACACACCCACACACACTGTCTCTCTCTCTCCTCTCTCTCTGTCTGTCTCTGTGCATCAAGTGCGCTAAACATGAACACACAAGCAAGCACACCCGGCACGGTCTCTCTCTCTCTCCCTCTCTCTCTCTCTCTCCCTCTGTCTGTCTGTAGTCCTGCGCTGTAATCCCCCCCACATAACAGGCCCTGCTGCTGTGTCCACAGAGCTCCTCTCCAGATGATCCCAGCTTTACAGCAGTCTGCTGTTGATCACTGATGGTCCTGTGGAGTCCTGCTGTCAGGCCATCTGTGCTCACCGTCCCCCTCCACACCCCTTTTATCCACCCGGCCCCCCCCCCCCCCCCCCCCCCCCGCCCCCTCCACACCCTCCTTCCCCTCCACACCCTCCTTCCCTTCCCCCAGCTCCTCCAACCACACCCACCTTCTACACCCCTACACCTCCTGTCCCCCCTCCACAACCCCCCCCCCCTTCTCTACCCCCCACTCCCCACCCCTCCTTCTCCTTCCCTTAGCCCACCCAGCACTGCCTCCTCCCCCAACCTCTTCATTCACGTCATACACCTTTCTCCCAGGCAGGCCAGCTCGCACGTGCGTCACGCAAACAGAAAGAAATAACACAGTCGCACAGTGACCGGCACATAACACACACACAATAAAAGACACAGTGAAACACACACACACACACACACACACACACACACACACGTGTTAACTCACTCAGTACGGCCAGTCCTCTCTTCTCCTCTACACAGACCCCTCGGATGTCCAGTGGGTGTCTGAATGACCCAACCTTTAGCTTCCGTCGTCAGAATTGTGGTATTCTTTGTCAACATTCACGTCTTCAGTATAAGAGCCTTCCGCTTGCAATATTTTGATGATGGTAATTGGGGTGAAACGCTGTTAACGTCGTCTCTTTCGCCGTTCGTATGGAGAGAGTTAATCCACCAATATCCCTGACCACATGCAGTCTGATATAAAAAGCACAGCTTCCAAACGCCCCCGCACCCCACCCCACACGGAAATCATCACTGATCCACTGACAGAGGACTTTGGACAACAACCTTCGTGAGAACAACCTGAGTTTTATCACGAGAGGTTAGTAAGGTTTTGGTTGTTGTTGTTGCTTTTCTCTCTTGGCACTTTTTCTGCTTTCTTTTTTTTCTTCTTTTTTTTTTCATAGAAGTAGCTGTTGTTTTGCCTCAGTCCATGGTTGTTTTTTTTCTGTTTCTTTTCTTTTCGTGCTGCAAGCCGGTCTTTTCTGCACCGAGCGGACAGAATTTTTGTTTTGCTCTTTTTTCGTTGTCTGTTTACTATTCTAATTTCTACTGTATCTGTGTTTGTGTATGATTTTTCGATTTATGTTCATACCTTGTTATGTACTATCCCCACCCCCCACCCCCACCCCACCCCCGCCACCCCCAATATTCCTTGTGACCCCGGTACACTTGGTAATAAAGACATATTCTATTCTATGATTGCTGATTTAATATGAACTGTTGCTGCAGTATGCCATATATAGTTCATGGCACCAACAACGTCATGTCACACCAGAAAGGATGATTATTTTTTTTTCTGTTCCCTTTCTGTTTGTGATCAGAAGCATGCTGTATGGACTATGACTGAACTGTTGTGATCAGAAGCATGCTGTATGGACTATGACTGAACTGTTGTGATCAGAAGCATGCTGTATGGACTATGACTGAACCGTTGTGATAAGAACCATGCTGTATGGACTATGTATGACTGAACTGTTGTGATCAGAACGATGCTGTATGGAATATGACTGAACTGTTGTGATCAGAAGCATGCTGTATGGACTATAACTGAACTGTTGTGATCAGAAGCATGCTGTATGGACTATGACTGAACTGCTGTGATCAGAACGATGCTGTATGGACTATGACTGAACTGTTGTGATCAGAACCATGCTGTATGGACTATGACTGAACTGTTGTGATCAGAAGCATGCTGTATGGACTATGACTGAACTGTTGTGATCAGAACGATGCTGTATGGACTATGACTGAACTGTTGTGATCAGAACCATGCTGTATGGACTATGACTGAACTGTTGTGATCAGAACGATGTTGTATGGACTATGACTGTTGTGATCAGAACCATGCTGTATGGACTATGACTGAACTGTTGTGATCAGAACCATGCTGTATGGACTATGACTGAACTGTTGTGATCAGAACGATGCTGTATGGACTATGACTGAACTGTTGTGATCAGAACGATGCTGTATGGACTATGACTGAACTGTTGTGATCAGAACGATGCTGTATGGACTACAACTGAACTGTTGTGATCAGAAGCATGCTGTATGGACTATGACTGAACTGTTGTGATCAGAAGCATGCTGTATGGACTATGACTGAACTGTTGTGATCAGAAGCATGCTGTAAGGACTATAACTGAACTGTTGTGATCAGAACGATGCTGTATGGACTATGACTGAACTGTTGTGATCAGAAGCATGCTGTATGGACTATGACTGAACTGTTGTGATCAGAACGATGCTGTATGGACTATGGCTGAACTGTTGTGATCAGAACGATGCTGTATGGACTATGACTGAACTGTTGTGATCAGAACGATGCTGTATGGACTATGACTGAACTGTTGTGATCAGAAGCATGCTGTATGGACTATGTATGACTGAACTGTTGTGATCAGAAGCATGCTGCATTCAGCAGTGGTGCTGGCCCCCAGACTGAGTCGACAAGTGCAGCACACCATGGCCACACACCCCTTTTCCAGCAGTCTGCACAGCCCCACTGACACGCCCCCTGACACGCCCCCCGACGCCTCCAGCCCCCCCAGAGAGACAATGGCGCCAGGGGAGACCATCCTGGTGACGGGCGCCAACGGGTTCGTGGGGCAGCACGTGGTGAGACTGCTGCAGGAGGCGGGGCCGCCCTACGTCAAGGAGATCCGGGCGCTGGACCTACTGCCCTTCAGCCCCAGGATGGGTCAGTGGCCGCTACTCCCCCTTCTGTCCTGTCTGCCTCCCTCTCTTCCTTCTCCCACCTCTCTCTCTCTCTCTGCCCCCATTCTCTCTTCCTCCCTGCTCTCTTCAGCCCCCCACTGACAGACAACCTGCCCGGGCAAGTGGCTTCTTTCTCCCCCCCCCCCCCCCCCCCCCCCCCCCCCACCCCAACTCCCTTCTTTCTTGCTTCATACAAGGACTTGCCTGAAGAAGAGCATGTGGCTTGATACGTCACCTCTCTTATCCCGCATGAGTCAACTTTTACCAAGATTCTTTTGGTCCACCTCCTCCCGCTTTACACAATTTCTTTATAGTGTTCTTTATTAAAGTTAGCTGGCTATGTGTTAAACAGTCCAGTTGTTTGTTTATTGTAGGTCCCCACATGAACCTCTTTACAAATAATAATCTACAGAAGCAGTGCATACAATATTTGATTATTGATAATTTTTTTGTCCTAATCCCGCTTCCCCCGTCCCGCCTCTCACGCACACGCTTCCAATATTATGGTTTTTTCTTTCTCCAATCACTGACACTCACCCTCTCCATTTTAGATTTTGTACTCTATCTTTTCCACATTCTGTTCTCTCTCTCTGTGTCTCTCTCTCTCTCTTCCTTTCTTAGTCCCGTATCTCACTTTGTTGTGTTTCACTATGTCCAACATTTTGTTTTTTGTGGGTTTTTTCCGTGTGAGGTTTTGATGATGTATTCAGACTACAAAGTCAGAAGGGCCGTAAAGTCATATGTGGGGTGATGTTTGATGTATTCAGACTATGAGGTCAGGAGGGCCCTAAGGTCACATGCGGGGTGATGTTTGATGTATTCAGACTATGAGGTCAGGAGGGCCATAAGGTCACATGCGGGGTGATGTTTGATGTATTCAGACTATGAGGTCAGGAGGGCAGTAAGGTCACATGTGGGGTGATGTTTCATGTATTCAGACTATGAGGTCAAAAGGGCCGTAAGGTCACATGTGGGGTGATGTTTGATGTATTCAGACTATGAGGTCAGGAGGGCCATAAGGTCACATGTGGGGTGATGTTTGATGTATTCAGACTATGAGGTCAAAAGGGCCGTAAGGTCACATGTGGGGTGATGTTTGATGTATTCAGACTATAAGGTCAGGAGGGCCTTAAAGTCACATGTGGGGTGATGTTTGATGTATTCAGACTATGAGGTCAAAAGGGCCGTAAGGTCACATGTGGGGTGATGTTTGATGTATTCAGACTATGAGGTCAGGAGGGCCATAAGGTCACATGTGGGGTGATGTTTGATGTATTCAGACTATGAGGTCAGGAGGGCCCTAAGGTCACATGTGTGTGGGTGATGTTTGATGTATTCAGACTATGAGGTCAGGAGGGCCCTAGGGTCACATGTGGGATTATGTTTGATGTATTCAGACTATGAGGTCAGGAGGGCCCTAAGGTCACATGTGGGATTATGTTTGATGTATTCAGACTATGAGGTCAGGAGTGCCGTCACATCACACGTGGGGTCAGTCACTGACAGCGCAGTCATGCAGCGTGTCACCAAGGGTGTTAACTCTGTCATCCACATCGCTGGCCTCGTCAGCTATGGCACCTTCCCAGACTTCCAAGGCATGGAACGCGTCAATGTGGATGGTAAGCCTTTCCCTGGTCACTGACAAACCAACACCAACATGGATAGTAAGCTTTTCGTTGATCACTGACATACCACACCAACATGGATGGTAAGCCTTTCCTTTGTCACTGACATACCACACCAACATGGATGGTAAGCCTTTCCTTTGTCACTGACATACCACACCAACATGGATGGTAAGCTTTTCCTTTCCTTGGTCACTGACAAACCACACCAACATGGATGGTAAGCCTTTCCTTTGTCACTGACAAACCACACCAACATGGATGGTAAACCTTTCCTTTGTCACTGACAAACCAACACCAACATGGATGGTAAGCCTTTCCTTGGTCACTGACATACCACACCAACATGGATGGTAAGCCTTTCCTTTGTCACTGACATACCACACCAACATGGATGGTAAGCCTTTCCTTGGTCACTGACAAACCAACACCAACATGGATGGTAAGTCTTTCCTTGGTCACTGACATACCACACCAACATGGATGGTAAGCCTTTCCTTTGTCACTGACATACCAACACCAACATGGATGGTAAGCCTTTCCTTTCCTTTGTCACTGACAAACCAACACCAACATGGATGGTAAGCCTTTCCTTGGTCACTGACATACCACACCAACATGGATGGTAAGCCTTTCCTTGGTCACTGACATACCACACCAACATGGATGGTAAGCCTTTCCTTTGTCACTGACAAACCAACACCAACATGAATGGTAAGTCTTTCCTTGGTCACTGACATACCACACCAACATGGATGGTAAGCCTTTCCTTGGTCACTGACAAACCAACACCAGCATGAATAGTAAGTCTTTCCTTGGTCACTGACAAACCAACACCAACATGAATAGTAAGTCTTTCCTTTGTCACTGACATACCACACCAACATGGATGGTAAGCCTTTCCTTTGTCACTGACAAACCAACACCAACATGGATGGTAAGCCTTTCCTTTGTCACTGACAAACCAACACCAACATGGATGGTAAGAAGCCTTTTCATGAAGTGCATCATTTCTATTTGAAAAGTGTAAGGATGCATATTTTGCCTCATCTGAAGTCCTGCACTACATCAATCTGCTTTATTTACAGTTCAGAATTGATTACATAATTATCAATATATACACAATACAGTTTATTTACAGTATGGAACTGATCACCATATTAACAATACATACACAGTACAGTTTATTTACAGTACGGAACTGATCGCCATATTAACAATACGCAAACAATGCAGTTTTTAAAAATGTAATAACCATACCCAGTGGCATTAATCCCTTGCTGAAATAAAACAATCCTCCAAGGAACTGTTGAGGGGAGGGGACAAAAGGGAACCCAAACACAGAGAAAAAAAATGGACTGACAACACTGCAGAATGGACAGGGAAAACCATTTACAGTGACCCAGGCTTTGACACACAAACAGCAGACCTGGAGGAATCTGGTGAACAGTTCTTCTGAGGTACCGGAGAAGAAGATTTTAATTTTCTATACTGCCTGATAGAAAATTCGATATCACACATGGCTTATAAGTTTTGCCACATTTTGTTGATTGAAATATGATCTTTTCATGTCCTTTACATGTATGTGTCTCCTTTGGGTGGTGGTTGTTGTTTTAAATAAATACTTCTTGTCTAAATACTGGATAGAATGACAACTATTGGGGATAAATACTTCTGTCTAAATACAGAAAAAAACTACAATTGTCATGGATAGATACATGTGAAACTGCATGAGAGATGAAACTGCTGGCATGCACACTAAGCATGGTGAAGGCCTGTCTCCCACATGCATAACTACATAAGAGATCCAAATGCTACATGTGTAACTACATAAGAGATCCAAATGCTACATGTGTAACTACATAAGAGATCCAAATGCTACATGTGTAACTACATAAGAGATCCAAATGCTACATGTATAACTACATAAGAGATCCAAATGCTGGTAGGCACACTCACTGTGGTGAAGGCCTGTCTCCTGCATGTGTAACTACATAAGAGATCCAAATGCTACATGTGTAACTACATAAGAGATCCAAATGCTACATGTGTAACTACATAAGAGATCCAAATACTACATGTGTAACTACATAAGAGATCCAAATGCTGGCAGGCACACTCAACGTGGTGAGGGCCTGTCTCCTACATGTGTAACTACATAAGAGATCCAAATGCTACATGTGTAACTACATAAGAGATCCAAATGCTACATGTGTAACTACATAAGAGATCCAAATGCTGGCAGGCACACTCAACGTGGTGAGGGCCTGTCTCCTACATTTGTAACTACATAAGAGATCCAAATGCTACATGTGTAACTACATAAGAGATCCAAATGCTAGATGTGTAACTACATACGAGATCCAAATGCTGGCAGGCACACTCAACGTGGTGAGGGCCTGTCTCCTACATTTGTAACTACATAAGAGATCCAAATGCTACATGTGTAACTACATAAGAGATCCAAATACTACATGTGTAACTACATAAGAGATCCAAATGCTGGCAGGCACACTGTGGTGAGGGCCTGTCTCCTACATGTGTAACTACATAAGAGATCCAAATGCTACATGTGTAACTACATAAGAGATCCAAATACTACACGTGTAACTACATAAGAGATCCAAATGCTGGCAGGCAGACTCAACGTGGTGAGGGCTTGTCTCCTACATGTGTAACTACATAAGAGATCCAAATACTATATGTGTAACTACATAAGAGATCCAAATGCTACATGTGTAACTACATAAGAGATCCAAATGCTGGCAGGCACACTCAACGTGGTGAGGGCCTGTCTCCACAACAACGTGGGTCGCCTGCTGTACTGCAGCACGGTGGACGTGGTGGTGGGGTTCGATCCCATCCGGGGCGGGGCAGAAGAGGACACCCCCATACCCCCCCACTTCCTGTTTCCTGGCTACCCAGAAACCAAGCTGCAGGGGGAACGCCTGGTTCTGTCTGCCCACCGACAGCCCTGTCAGGATGGTCAGTGTGTGTGTGTGGGGGGGGTGGTGATGGTGTGGGGGGATGGGGGCCTGGAGGGATGTTTGTGTGTGTGTGTGTGTGTGTGTGTGTGTGTGTGTGTGTTGCTTTACTTTTATCGTTAACTTATTTCATCTTAACATGTCTTATTCACTTATTGTAATATGCTCTTTGTAAACGTCTTATTGTATAGTCTGCCTTAAACCTTGAAATTGTAAGGGGATACTGCAACAAAAAAATGCAATCTCTGTGCATGCCTTCACCTCTACCCCCTGTCTGGCTCTCTACGGTCAGCTTCAGACCCACTCTGATTCTGTGTTCCCAGTTCCCAACACTCCACAGTCAGCCACCACTCTTTCTCTGTCTCTGGACCTTACACTGGGAACAATCTCCATTCTGTTGCTTCGTTAAATCTCTGCTCAGTTCTTTCAAGTCTGGCCTGAAAACCTATGCAATTCCTAAATAACCCTCCCTTTGCACTCGGCTCTTCCAAGTCGGGCCTTAAAACCTTTGTGTTTCCTAAGTAACCCTCTGCAAAAACTCATTAAGTCGGGCCTTAAAACCTTTGTGTTTCCTAAATAACCCTCTGCAGAAACTCATTAAGTCGGGCCTTAAAACCTTTGTGTTTCCTAAATAACCCTCTGCAAAAACTCTTAAAGTCTGACCTTAAAACCTATGTATTTCCGAAGTAACCCTCTGCAAAACTCTTTAAGTCTGGCCTTAAAACCTATGTATTTCCGAAGTAACCCTCTGCAAAACTCTTTAAGTCTGGCCTTAAAACCTATGTATTTCCGAAGTAACCCTCTGCAAAACTCTTTAAGTCTGGCCTTAAAACCTTTGTGTTTCCTAAATAACCCTCTGCAAAAACTCTTAAAGTCGGGCCTTAAAACCTTTGTGTTTCCTAAATAACCCTCTGCAAAAACTCTTTAAGTCTGGCCTTAAAACCCATGTATTTCCTAAGTAACCCTCTGCAAAAACTCTTTAAGTCTGGCCTTAAAACCTTTGTGTTTCCTAAGTAACCCTCTGCAAAAACTCATTAAGTCTGGCCTTAAAACCTTTGTGCTTCCTAAATAACCCTCTGCAAAAACTCTTTAAGTCTGGCCTTAAAACCTTTGTGTTTCCTAAATAACCCTCTGCAAAAACTCATTAAGTCTGGCCTTAAAACCTATGTATTTCCTAAGTAACCCTCTGCAAAAACTCTTTAAGTCTGGCCTTAAAACCTTTGTGTTTCCTAAATAACCCTCTGCACACAACTCTTTAAGTCTGGCCTTAAAACCTTTGTGTTTCCTAAATAACCCTCTGCAAAAACTCATTAAGTCTGGCCTTAAAACCTATGTATTTCCTAAGTAACCCTCTGCACAAACTCTTTAACTCTGGCCTTAAAACCTTTGTGTTTCCTAAATAACCCTCTGCAAAAACTCTTTAAGTCTGGCCTTAAAACCCATGTATTTCCTAAATAACCCTCTGCAAAAACTCTTTAAGTCTGGCCTTAAAACCTTTGTATTTCCTAAATAACCCTCTGCAAAAACTCTTTAAGTCTGGCCTTAAAACCCATGTATTTCCTAAGTAACCCTCTGCAAAAACTCTTTAAGTCTGGCCTTAAAACCTTTGTGTTTCCTAAGTAACCCTCTGCAAAAACTCATTAAGTCTGGCCTTAAAACCTTTGTGTTTCCTAAATAACCCTCTGCAAAAACTCTTTAAGTCTGGCCTTAAAACCTTTGTGCTTCCTAAATAACCCTCTGCAAAAACTCATTAAGTCTGGCCTTAAAACCTATGTATTTCCTAAGTAACCCTCTGCAAAAACTCTTTAAGTCTGGCCTTAAAACCTATGTATTTCCTAAATAACCCTCTGCAAAAACTCTTTAAGTCTGGCCTTAAAACCTATGTATTTCCAAAATAACTCTTTGCACTCAGCTCTTTCATGTCTGGCCTTAACACCTATGTATTTCCTAAATAACCCTCTGCACTCAACTCTTTAAGTCTGGCCTTAAAACCTTTGTATTTCCTAAATAACCCTCTGCACTCAACTCTTTAAGTCTGGCCTTAAAACCTATGTATTTCCTAAGTAACCCTCTGAACTCAACTCTCTAAGTCTGGCCTTAAAACCTTTGTATTTCCTAAATAACCCTCCTTCTTCCTGGTCTACACTTTCTCTAGCTTTCTACTTACGTGTGTTTATAGTTTTATCTTTCTGAACCAGAGTTATGAATGCATTTGAGTGACTGGTGTGTAAGTGCTTTGGTTTGTCTCTGCCCAAGATACAGCTCTATATAAATACTACACTATAACCATGATTAACAACAAAATCCTCCATCAATACTTTATTATAACCATGATGATTAACAACAAAATCCTCCATCAATACTTTATTATAACCATGATGATTAACAACAAAATCCTCCTTTATTATAACCATGATGATCAACAACAAAATCCTCCACCACCACCCTTTATTATAACCATGATGATTAACAACAAAATCCTCCTTTATTATAACCATGATGATTAAAAACAAAATCCTCCATCATAACCCTTTATTATAACCACGATGATTAAAAATAAAATCCTCCATCACAACCCTTTATTATAACCATGATGATTAACAACAAAATCCTCCATCAATACTTTATTATAACCATGATGATTAACAACAAAATCCTCCATCAATACTTTATTATAACCATGATGATTAACAACAAAATTCTCCATCAATACTTTATTATAACCATGATGATTAACAACAAAATCCTCCACCAATACCCAAACTATAACCACAATGATTAACAACAAAATCCTCCATCAATAGTTTCCTATAACCATGATGATTAACAACAAAATCCTCCATCAATACTTTATTATAACCATGATGATTAACAACAAAATCCTCCATCAATACTTTATTATAACCATGATGATTAACAACAAAATCCTCCTTTATTATAACCAAGATGATTAACAACAAAATCCTCATTATAACCATGATGATTAACAACAAAATCCTCCTTTATTATAACCATGATGATTAACAACAAAATCCTCCTTTATTATAACCATGATGATTAACAACAAAATCCTCCATCACCACCCTTTATTATAACCATGATGATTAAAAACAAAATCCTCCATCATGACCCTTTATTATAACCATGATGATTGACAACAAAATCCTCCACCATCGCTCCCCGACAGGCAGCCAACTGCACACCCTGTCCCTACGTGCCAACGTCATGTATGGAGAACTGGACCCTTACTACGTCACGGCCGCCCTGCAGAGCGCCAAGAGCACTGGAGGACAACTCCTGCGAGTGGGCGAGGGCAGGGCGCTCTTCCAGCAGAGCTATGTGGGAAACACTGCGGCCGCCTTCCTTCAGGCGGACGCCGCTCTGCGGGAAAACCCGGACATCGGCGGCCAGGCTTTTTTTGTCCCTGACGACACGCCGGTGCAGAACAGCTTTCGCTTCATGGAGCCTTACCTCCACTGCCGAGGGTTCACCCTCTCTCCCTGTTATCTCCCCTACACACTGGTGCATGGCTTACTGTTCCTGACAGAGCTGATCCTGAAAGGGTTGTCCCCCCTGGTGAAAATCCACATGAAGACAGCATCGTGCAGCGTGAGGTACATCAACACTGACCTATACTTCCGTGCCGAGAAAGCTCGCACTGTCTTCCGCTTCAGGCCTCTCTTCTCCCCAGAGGAAGCACAGAGAAGGTCGCTGCCTTATTACAAGTCGGTCAAACTGTAACTGTCCACAGACTGTCTGTCGCTGCCTTATTACAAGTCAAACTGTAACAGTCCACAGATTGTCGCTGCCTTATTACAGACATGTCAGGTGACACAGAAAAGTCAGGTGACACAGACAAGTGACATGCCACAGGCATGGCAGGTGGCACAGAAAAGTCAGGTGCCACAGACATGTCAGGTGTCACAGACATGTCAGGTGACACAGACATGTCAGGTGACACAGAAATGTCAGGTGACACAGACATGTCAGGTGACACAGACATGTCTGGTGACACAGACATGTCTGGTGACACAGAGATGTCAGGTGACACAGACAAGTGACATGCCACAGGCATGGCAGGTGACACAGACATTCAGGTGACACAGATATGTCAGGTGACACAGACATGTCTGGTGACACAGAGATGTCAGGTGACACAGACAAGTGACATGCCACAGGCATGGCAGGTGACACAGACATTCAGGTGACACAGATATGTCAGGTGACACAGGCATGTCAGGTGCCCATTGACAATTTTTGTTTTGTATGCCTGTTATGTATAGTTTACTGTTTTATGAAAAATCAATTATGTTTATGATCAATTTTTTTTTTTTTTTTTTTTACCCTCTGATGAAAAATTGACATGATCAGCATCAGTGACATGTCCTGAGTTTATGTCCAAGAATGTGTACAGTGCTTTTTTTTTTCAAGTTTTTTTTCTTCTTTCAGGTTCTATGGGTCCAAAATTCACAGTTTTTGACTCAGGTGTATCAACACAGGGCTCTTCAAAATACATCAAAATAATATGATTTAAACTGTGTTATCACTTTAGATACAATAATCAATTTTTATCACAAAAAAAACAAACAAAAAAAACAACCACACACACACAAGTTTAAATATAAATTTTGGCTGACAACTGGCAGATGCATATTTGTCTATTTACTTCCAGTCCCAGTGTGCTTGGTTCAATCAAACTCAATTGCCTCCCTTTTTTTTCCTGAGCTTAATGTTTGAAACAGAACACATATTTAACAATTTCTCTCTCTCTCCTCCCCCTCTCTCTTCTTCTTCTTCTGGTGATTCCATTACTGAATAAAGCATGTGTCACAAGTGAGTCTTGAAGGCCTTGATTCTCTTGTTCAGCCATTATATGGCCCTGTGTATTTGATGTTTTGGGGGGAGGAGGGGGGGTTCTTCTCTTTTAACTTCCTCTCTCTCTCTCTCTCTCTCTCTCTCTGTCTGTCTGTCTCATAGACACATATGCAGGTATGCATACAGACCATACAGACCAACAATCATAGGCCAACACACAACACACCATACAGACCAACAGTAACAGACCAACACACAACACACCATACAGACCAACAGTAACAGGCCAACACACAACACACAACACACCATACAGACCAACAGTAACAGACCGACACACAACACACCATACAGACCAACAGTAACAGGCCAACACACAACACACCATACAGACCAACAGTAACAGGCTGACACACAACACACCATACAGACCAACAGGAACAGGCCGACACACAACACACCATACAGACCAACAGTAACAGGCCAACACACCATACAGACCAACAGTAACAGGCCGACACACAACACACCATACAGACCAACAGTAACAGGCTGACACACAACACACAACACACCATACAGACCAACAGTAACAGGCCGACACACAACACACCATACAGACCAACAGTAACAGGCCAAAACACAACACACCATACAGACCAACAGTAACAGACTGACACACAACACACCATACAGACCAACAGTAACAGGCCGACACACAACACACCATACAGACCAACAGTAACAGGCCAACACACCATACAGACCAACAGTAACAGGCCGACACACAACACACCATACAGACCAACAGTAACAGGCTGACACACAACACACAACACACCATACAGACCAACAGTAACAGGCCGACACACAACACACCATACAGACCAACAGTAACAGGCCAAAACACAACACACCATACAGACCAACAGTAACAGACTGACACACAACACACCATACAGACCAACAGGAACAGGCCGACACACAACACATCATACAGACCAACAGTAACAGGCCAACACACCATACAGACCAACAGTAACAGGCCAACACACCATACAAACCAACAGTAACAGGCCAACACACCATACAGACCAACAGTAACAGGCCAACACACAACACACCAAACAGACCAACAGTAACAGGCTGACACACAACACACCATACAGACTAACAGTAACAGGCTGACACACAACACACCATACAGACTAACAGTAACAGGCTGACACACAACACACCATACAGACTAACAGTAACAGGCTGACACACAACACACCATACAGACTAACAGTAACAGGCTGACACACAACACACCATACAGACCAACAGTAACAGGCTGACACACAACACACCATACAGACCAACAGTAACAGGCTGACACACAACACACCATACAGACTAACAGTAACAGGCCAACACACCATACACACCATACAGACCAACAGTAACAGGCTGACACACAACACACCATACAGACCAACAGTAACAGGCCGACACACAACACGCCATACAGACCAACAGTAGCAGGCCGACACACACAACACACCATACAGACCAACAGTAACAGGCCGACACACACAACACACCATACAGACCAACAGTAACAGGCCGACACACAACACACCATACAGACCAACAGTAACAGGTCAACACACAACACGCCATACAGACCAACAGTAACAGGCTGACACACAACACACCATACAGACCAACAGTAACAGGCTGACACACAACACACCATACAGACCATACAGACCAACAGTAACAGGCCAACACACAACACACCATACAGACCAACAGTAACAGGCCGAAACACCATACAGACCAACAGTAACAGGCCAACACACAACACACCATACAGACCATACAGACCAACAGTAACAGGCCGACACACAACACACCATACAGACCAACAGTAACAGACCAACACACCATACAGACCAACAGTAACAGGCCGACGCACAACACACCACACAGGCCAACAGTAACAGGACGACACACAACACACCATACAGACCAACAGTAATAGGCCAACACACAACACACCATACAGACCAACAGTAACAGGCCAAAACACAACACACCATACAGACTAACAGTAACAGGACGACACACAACACACCATACAGACCAACAGTAACAGGCTGACACACAACACACCATACAGACCAACAGTAACAGACTGACACACAACACACCATACAGACCAACAGTAACAGGCCGACACACAACACACCATACAGACCAACAGTAACAGGCCAAAACACAACACACCATACAGACTAACAGTAACAGGCTGACACACAACACACCATACAGACCAACAGTAACAGGCCGACACACAACACACCATACAGACCAACAGTAACAGGCCGACACACAACACACCATACAGACCAACAGTAACAGGCCGACACACAACACACCATACAGACCAACAGTAACAGGCCGACACACAACACACCATACAGACCAACAGTAACAGGCTGACTCACCACACAGACCAACAGTAACAGACCAACACACAACACACCATACAGACCAACAGTAACAGGCCAACACACAACACACCATACAGACCAACAGTAACAGGCCAACACACAACACACCATACAGACCAACAGTAACAGACCAACACACAACACACCATACAGACCAACAGTAACAGGCCAACACACAACACACCATACAGACCAACAGTAACAGGCCAACACACAACACACAACACACCATACAGACCAACAGTAACAGGCCAACACACAACACACAACACACCATACAGACCAACAGTAACAGACCAACACACAACACACCACACAGACCAACAGTAACAGGCCGACACACCGACACAACAGCCTACCATGTGTGCGGCCAGGTGAGCGAGGGCGGAGTCCTGCATGAGGTCCGACAGGGAGAAGTGGGGCGCTCTGAGTGACGCCAGCCTTTCCCCAATCCTCTGCTTCAGCTGTCATCAGGTCAACTCTACCATCAGGTCAACTCTATCATCATCAACTCTATCATCAGACACACACTGGTACACACCAATGGCAAACACACACTGGCAAACACACACACTGGCACACCAGCACACACACTGGCAAACACACACATTGCCAAACATATACACTGGCAAACACACACACTAGTACACACCAGTGACAAGCACACACACTGGTACACACCAATGACAAACACATACACTGGTACACACCAGTGACAAGCATACACACTGGTACACACCAATGGCAAACACACACACTGGTACACACCAGTGAACACCAATGGCAAACACACACACTGGCAAACACTGACATTCCATACAACCCAGCCATGCCCCTCAGGATGCATGCTTGATCAGCAGTTCCCCTGACAAGCTAATAAAATGAAAGAAACTGGGAGCATGCTTATGACATGTCCACCGAATCATTCCAGTAAAAAAATTAATAAAAAATAAAAATCTATGAAAATAAAAAGAGGGATAAAAATGGTCCTACCTGAAACCTTTGAGTGGAGAGTGCCTTCCCCTTGGTGGCTGGGAGCAGTTGTTGTTGCAGTTTGTAGGGAGGCACAAACGGCTTGTCATAACACTGGCCGTAAAGGTGGGGCAACTCCAACATGCGTGCCACTTGGTGGCTGGGGTTATCCACCCTGCCTGAGAGAGTTAAGGTTGCTGTTCTTGAAAAAATATGTCCGCAACAGTTAACACAATGGTCATAGCTATTTTTATTTATCCAAACAGGTTATATAAAAGGCACAGCTAACGTTGAAAAATCAAGTGAAAGCTCAAAGGTATAATGGTACTCTTCACACAGATCCTAAGAAAGGGTGAAGTCATAATGTGACGTCTTGACACACATCATACAAAAACTGAAGCAATAATCTGATGTCTTCACACAGATTCCATAAAAGCCGAAGCCATAATCTGACGACTTCACACAGATCCTACAGAAGCTGAAGCCAAAATCTGACATCTTCACAGAGATCCTACAGAAGCTGGAGCCATAATCTGACATCTTCACACACATCCTACAGAAGCTGGAGCCATAATCTGACCACTTCACACACATCCTACAGAAGCTGAAGCCATAATCTGATGACTTCACACAAATCCCAGAGAAGCTGAAGCCATAATCTGATGACTTCACACAGATCCTACAGAAGCTGGAGCCATAATCTGACCACTTCACACACATCCTACAGAAGCTGAAGCTATAATCTGACGACTTCACACAGATCCTACAGAGCTGAAGCCATAATCTGACATCTTCACAGATCCTACAGAAGCTGAAGCTATAATCTGACGACTTCACACAGATCCTACAGAGCTGAAGCCATAATCTGACGACTTCACACACATCCTACAGAAGCCGAAGCCATAATCTGACCACTTCACACACATCCTACAGAAGCTGAAGCCATAATCTGATGACCACACAGATCCTAAAGAAACTGAAGCCATAATCTGACAACTTCACACAGATCCTACAGAAGCTGAAGCCAAAATCTGATGACTTCACACAGATCCTACAGAAGCTGAAGCCATAATCTGACGACTTCACACAGATTCTACAGAAGCTGAAGCCATAATCTGACATCTTCACAGATTCTACAGAAGCTGAAGCCATAATCTGACATCTTCACAGATTCTACAGAAGCTAAAGCCATAATCTGACGACTTCACACAGATCCTACAGAAGCTGAAGCCATAATCTGACGACTGCACCAGTATAACAGGATACAGGTATAGTACACTACGTATACTACACCAGGTATAGTACACCTGGATACAGGTATGGTTGGTAACAATCTCCACCAGATCTCATGGTATAGTACACAGGTATAGTACATCAGGATACAGGTACAGAACACCAGGTATAGTACACCCGGATACAGGTATAGTACATCAAGATACAGGTATATTACAGAAGGTATAGTACACCTAGGATGACAGACTCAGGTAGAACCAGTATAGTACAAAAGATCAGGTAAGTACCATAAGCATTCACAGGTACAGTAGTACACCATGATACTACAGAAGATCAGTACAACACAATGATACAGGTACAGACAAGTACAGTACAGTACACCAGGTATACACAGATACAGTAGTATACATATAACTACAGGATAGTACACATATACAGGTACAGTACACAGGTACAGTACATACACCAGGTATAGTACACCAAGATACAGGTACATACAGGTACAGTACACAAGATACATCAGTACACCAGATCACAGGTACAGCACAGGTAAGTACCATGATACAGGTACAGTACACAGATACAGGTACAGCACAAGGTATAGTACACCATGATACAGGACAGCACAGTACAGTACACCAGGATACAGGTATAGTACAGAAGGTATAGTACACCAGATACAAGGTACAGTACACAGATAGTACAGACAGGTATCAGACACCATGATACAGGTACAGTACACCAAGATACAGGTACAGCACACCATGATACAGGTACAGTACACCATGATACAGGTACAGTACACCATGATACAGGTACAGCACACCATGATACAGGTACAGCACAAGGTACAGCACACCATGATACAGGTACAGCACAAGGTACAGTACACCATGATACAGATACAGCACACCATGATACAGGTACAGCACAAGGTACAGTACACCATGATACAGGTACAGCACAAGGTACAGTACACCATGATACAGGTACAGTACACCATGATACAGGTACAGCACAAGGTACAGCACACCATGATACAGGTACAGTACACCATGATACAGGTACAGTACACCATGATACAGGTACAGCACAAGGTACAGCACACCATGATACAGGTACAGCACACCATGATACAGGTACAGTACACTATGATACAGGTACAGCACAAGGTACAGTACACCATGATACAGGTACAGTACACCATGATACAGGTACAGCACACCATGATACAGGTACAGCACAAGGTACAGCACACCATGATACAGGTACAGCACACCATGATACAGGTACAGTACACTATGATACAGGTACAGCACAAGGTACAGTACACCATGATACAGGTACAGTACACCATGATACAGGTACAGCACACCATGATACAGGTACAGCACACCATGATACAGGTACAGTACACTATGATACAGGTACAGCACAAGGTACAGTACACCATGATACAGGTACAGTACACCATGATACAGGTACAGTACACCATGATACAGGTACAGTACAAGGTACAGTACACCATGATACAGGTACAGCACACCATGATACAGGTACAGCACAAGGTACAGCACACCATGATACAGGTACACTACAAGGTACAGTACACCATGATACAGGTACAGTACACCATGATACAGGTACAGTACACCATGATACAGGTACAGTACAAGGTACAGTACACCATGATACAGGTACAGCACACCATGATACAGGTACAGCACAAGGTACAGCACACCATGATACAGGTACACTACAAGGTACAGTACACCATGATACAGGTACAGCACAAGGTACAGCACACCATGATACAGGTACAGTACACCATGATACAGGTACAGCACACCATGATACAGGTACAGTACACTATGATACAGGTACAGCACAAGGTACAGTACACCATGATACAGGTACAGTACACTATGATACAGGTACAGCACACCATGATACAGGTACAGTACACCAGGCACAGTACAGCAGGATACAGGTATAGTAGGCCACAATCTCCACCAGATCTCTGAACTGCTTCAGCTTTCCCCGCACATGCAGCAGGTCGCCCAGGTCAAAGGTCGCTGTGTCGCTCTCCCGTTCCGTGCGCAGTGCCACCAGTTCTGACCACAGTTCTGGGGACAGCTGACACCCATCACCACACCCCTCAGACATGTCTGTAATCACCATAAACATCGTCATCATCATCATCATTGCTGTGTCCTCTCTGTCCGCAATGCCACCAGTTCCTACCACAGTTCTGGGGACAGCTGACACCCATCACCACGCTCCTCAGACATGTCTGTAATCATCATGAACATCGTCATCGTCATCATCATCATCGCTGTGTCCCTCTGTCCGCAATGCCACCAGTTCCTACCACAGTTCTGGGGACAGCTGACACCCATCACCATGCTCCTCAGGCATGTCTGTAATCATCATGGACATCGTCATCATCATCATCGCTGTGTCCCTCTGTCCACAATGCCACCAGTTCCTACCACAGTTCTGGGGACAGCTGACACCCATCACCATGCTCCTCAGGCATGTCTGTAATCATCATGGACATCGTCATCATCATCATCATCATCGCTGTGTCCCTCTGTCCACAATGCCACCAGTTCCTACCACAGTTCTGGGGACAGCTGACACCCATCACCATGCTCCTCAGGCATGTCTGTAATCATCATGGACATCGTCATCATCATCATCATCATCGCTGTGTCCCTCTATCCACAATGCCACCAGTTCCTACCACAGTTCTGGGGACAGCTGACACCCATCACCACGCTCCTCAGGCATGTCTGTAATCATCATGAACATCGTCATCGTCATCATCATCATCGCTGTGTCCCTCTGTCCGCAATGCCACCAGTTCCTACCACAGTTCTGGGGACAGCTGACACCCATCACCACGCTCCTCAGGCATGTCTGTAATTATCATGAACATCGTCATCGTCATCATCATCATCGCTGTGTCCCTCTGTGCGCAGTGCCACCAGTTCTGACCACAGTTCTGGGGACAGCTGACACCCATCACCACGCTCCTCAGGCATGTCTGTAATTATCATGAACATCATCATCATTGCTATGTCCCTCTGTCCACAGTGCCACCAGTTCCTACCACAGTTCTGGGGACAGCTGACACCCATCACCACGGCCCTCAGACATGTCTGTAATCATCATCGTCATCGTAATCATCATCATCATTGCTATGTCCCTCTGTCCGCAATGCCACCAGTTCCTACCACAGTTCTGGGGACAGCTGACACCAGGTATAGTACACCAGGACACAGGTATAGTACATGTCTGTAAACATCATTTATTTCTACAGTTTTACATAACATCTGATATTTTACATAACAGCTTCTGACATACAAAGACAATGATGTAAACACAAACCATTAACTATATCTTTGTTCTAGCATACAAAGTCAATGATTTAAATACAAACCATTAACTATGTCTTTGTTCTGGCATACAAGGACAGTGATGTAGACACAAACCATTAATCACCTCTTTGTGTGTTCTAGAAAGTAAAAAAAAATCAGACTGATGCAGCATAAAACAAACTAAAAGCTGGCCATCTTTCAATCAAGGGCACAAGGTTTGAGTGTTTCTCACTTTGTTCTAGAAAGTAAAAAAAAACCACCAGACTGATGCAGCATAAAACAAACTAAAAGCTGGCCATCTTTCAATCAAGGGCACAAGTCATCTTTCAGTCAAGGGCACAAGGTTTGCGTGTTTCTCACTTTGTTCTAGAAAAAAAAAAACCAACAGACTAATGCAGCATAAAACAAACTAAAAGCTGGCCATCTTTCAATCAAGGGCACAAGTTTTGTGTGTTTCTCACTTTGCTCTAGAAAGTAAAAAAAAAACAAAAAAAACAGACTGATGCAGCATAAAACAAACTAAAAGCTCGCCATCTTTCAATCAAGGGCACAAGGTTTGCATGTTTCTCACTTTGTTCAAGAAAGTAATAATAATAATAATAATAATAATAATAATGGTATTTATATAGCGCTGGATCTTGTGCAGAGACAAATCAAAGCGCTTTCGCACCAGTCATTCACACGCATGCATAACTCTAATACTGTAGAAACTAAAGACAAGGAAGGGCAGGCAAGGGAGGCTATTTTGGGAAGAGGTGGGTTTTAAGGCCAGACTTGAAAGAGCTGAGTGTGGAGACTTGACGAAGTGAAAAAGGAAGTTCATTCCAATCGCAAAGTCCGGAAACAGAGAAAGAGCGGCGGCCAATAGTCAAGTGTTTGAATCTGGGTATGCGTAAACAGAGTGGATCCGAGGCCGATCGTAGTGAGCGAGATGGAGTGTAGAGGTGAAGGCAGCCGCAGAGATAGGAAGGGGCAGTTTTGTGAATGCATCTATAACATAGAGTGCTGATCTTGTACTTTATTCGGTATGAGATAGGGATGTGAAAGTAAAAACAAAACAACAAAAAATCAGACTGATGCAGCATAAAACAAACTAAAAGCTGGCCATCTTTCAATCAAGGGCACAAGGTTTGCGTGTTTCTCACTTTGTTCTAGAAAGTAAAAAAAAAAAAAAGACTGATGCAGCATAAAACAAACTAAAAGCTGGCCATCTTTCAATCAAGGGCACAAGTCATCTTTCAGTCAAGGGCACAAGGTTTGCGTGTTTCTCACTTTGTTCTAGAAAGTAAAAAAAAAACTAAAAAAAGCAGACTGATGCAGCATAAAACAAACTAAAAGCTGGCCATCTTTCAGTCAAGGACACAAGGTTTGTGTGTTTCTCACTTTGCTCCAGAAGGTAAAAAAAAAACAACCAGACTGATGCAGCATAAAACAAACTAAAAGCTGGCCATCTTTCAATCAAGGGCACAAGGTTTGCGTATTTCTCACTTTGCTCCAGAAGGTAAAAAAAAAAACAACCAGACTCATGCAGCATAAAACAAACTAAAAGGTGGCCATCTTTCAATCAAGGGCACAAGTCATCTTTCAGTCAAGGGCACAAGGTTTGCGTGTTTCTCACTTTGTTCTAGAAAGTAAAAAAAACCCAAAAAAAAGCAGACTGATGCAGCATAAAACAAACTAAAAGCTGGCCATCTTTCAATCAAGGGCACAAGGTTTGTGTGTTTCTCACTTTGTTCTAGAAAGTAAAAAAAAAACAAAAAAAACAGACTGATGCAGCATAAAACAAACTAAAAGCTGGCCATCTTTCAGTCAAGGGCACAAGGTTTGTGTGTTTCTCACCCTGGCTGGAGAACCCTCTTTTCCAGCAACAGCAGTTCACCACACCAGTCCCGTCATCCACTGCCAACACATTGTCACCATCATCGTCGTCACCATCATCGTCATCATCATCATCGTCGTCATCACCATTGTCATCATCACCATCATCATCATCATCATCACCACCATCATCACCACTATCATCATCATCATCACCACCATCATAGTCATTGTCATCACCATCATCACCACCATCATCATCATCACCACCACCATCATCACGATCACAATGATAATAATGTGAATTTATACACAGCCAGTCCTCAAAATAGGTCTTTAGGTGCTTTTACAAAAATTGGGTAAACAGAATCACACACACACACACACACACACACACACACAAACACACATAAAGTGACAAACACACCCACACTCACATAATCAAACACACCCACAATAATACACACACACACACACACACACACACACACACACGTGCGCACATACACACACACATACACACACACACAAAAGAAACACACAATGGCAACAATGAATGGAATGACATAAGGGTGTTCTATACTAGTTTAAAGAAGTTTTCAGGGAACATCTGTATAAGAGGAATTTCTATATTAGTTTAAAGACGTTTTCAGGAAACACGTGCACAAGTGGAAGTTCTATATTCTGCAGAAGAGGTCGGCTCCAGAAAGTTAGACCAAGAACAGAGAAAGAACACTGACCAAAGGTACCCAGTTTTATGTCACTGAGTGACACGCTATCATAATAATAATAATGGATACTTATATAGCACACTATCCAGAAATCTGCTCTAGGTGCGTTACAAAAATGCTTTGTTAACATAAAACATTACATCTATGTTACATACACACACCAAAATGTGACTACACACACACACACACACACACACACACACACATACACACACGCACACACACACACACACACACACACTGCATACATACATTTTAACAATACATGTGTATCTAACAGCTATCCTAACACATACGCACACATAGGCAGGCACAAACTTACATAAACACACGCACACACAATACACATTCATATACA
Organism: Babylonia areolata; assembly: GCF_041734735.1. NCBI lineage: Eukaryota > Metazoa > Mollusca > Gastropoda > Neogastropoda > Buccinidae > Babylonia > Babylonia areolata. The sequence goes on along the minus strand of NC_134904.1, from coordinate 8,215,187 downwards.
TGTATGTAGTTATGTACACATACATATGTATACACACATAGTCAAGCACAGCTGATGCAAAGGAAGTGGACCTGCCACAATTGAACTTACTGCTGAGGGAAAAGGTGAGTTCTGAGACGAGATTTAAAAGATGCGAGGGAATCAGAATGATGGAGGTTATCAGGGATTGTTCCATGTCTTCGGCGATCATGTCTGTCAGCTTGAGGTAATCTCACATCAATCAGCATGACACAGTTTTACACCATCCAATGACATGGTGTCATGTTAGTCTACATGTCATCTCACATCAGTAAGCATGACACAGTTTATACCACTAAATGACATGTCATGTCAGTCTACATGTCATCTCACATCAGTAAGCATGACAAAGTTTATACCACTCAATAACATGTCATGTCAGTCTACATGTCATCTCACATCAGTAAGCATGACAAAGTTTATACCACTCAATGACATGTCATGTCAGTCTACATGTCATCTTACATCAGTAAGCATGACACAGTTTATACCACTCAATGACATGTTGTCATGTCAGTCTACATGTCATCTCACATCAGTAAGCATGACACAGTTTATACCACTCAATAACATGTCATGTCAGTCTACATGTCATCTTACATCAGTAAGCATGACACAGTTTATACCACTCAATGACATGTTGTCATGTCAGTCTACATGTCATCTCACATCCGTAAGCATGACACAGTTTATACCACTCAGTGACATGTCATGTCAGTCTACATGAAACAATATCATGGGATATCAGCAGGTACCGTCACAGACTTTGTCAGGTGTTTGGACTTCTTTTTTTCTTTTTTTTTTTTTTAACCTTTTTATTCAAGATTTTACAAATATAGTGGCTACCAAAAGGCATACAAGAAAGAAAAACGAAGAAAGGAAAATGAACACAAAAATTCTAGAGAATACAAACGGAACGCTTTTATATAATTTGCCATATAGTTACATAACCTGTATAATCTCATGCGTGTCCACATCTACACACACTCACACACTCTCACACACTCACACACTCTCACACACACACACACACACACACAAACAAACAAACAAACAAACAAACAAAAAACCAAAACACACACACACATACAAAATACCCACCAAAAAAGCCGCATCCAAATCATGCATGCATAATATATAACCAATGTAAAATGCATAATATATAACCAATTTAAAAAACAAAAACAAAAAAACACACACACACACACACACTAAAAACAACAACAAGCAACAACAACAACAAAACACATTCATTTCCAGAATTTGGACAAGGTGAATCTTCATTAATGTGGATGGTCTTAAGTTACAATGTAATACAAATTAATATATGTTTTGGTTTGTTTTTTATTGTATGCCCCTATCTATGCTGTGCAGGATAAATTGTTTTGATCTCAAGAACTGCTTTTGACTCTACAAATAAAAGATAAACATATATTTGTATTTGTATTTGTATTTCTTTTTATCACAACAGATTTCTCTGTGTGAAATTCGGGCTGCTCTCCCCAGGGAGAGCGCGTCGCTACACTGCAGCGCCACCCATTTTTTTTGTATTTTTTTTTGCGTGCAGTTTTATTTGTTTTTCCTATCGCAGTGGATTTTTCTACAGAATTTTGCCAGGAACAACCCTTTTGTTGCCGTGGGTTCTTTTACGTGCGCTAAGTGCATGCTGCACACGGGACCTCGGTTTATCGTCTCATCCGAAAGACTAGCGTCCAGACCACCACTCAAGGTCTAGTGGAGGGGGAGAAAACATCAGCGGCTGAGCCGTGATTCGAACCAGCGCGCTCAGATTCTCTCGCTTCCTAGGCGGACGCGTTACCTCTAGGCCATCACTCCACATATAACTACTGTACAAGAGTGGATTTATCTTTGGTTGTCCAACAGTGGCATGGTGTTGGGACCTGTGACCAAGAGAACAGTGGGAGAGGTTCCAGGCATCGTGTTGTGTCTTTCCTCTGATCTTCTTCACTGCACTCAGGTGTGAATGGGTACCTGACTTGGGTTCTGGGAAAGTCAAGAGTGATGGAAGGTGAGGACTTGCCCCCCCGAAAGCGGAGTATGGCTGCCTACATGGCGGGGTAAAAAACGGTCGTACACGTAAAAGCCCACTCGTGTGCATATGAGTGAACGTGGGAGTTGCAGCCCACGAACGCAGAAGAAGAAGAAGAAGATGATGAGGACTGGGCCCCACCTTCCTTTGCTGAGCCCTAGACACAGTGGATATGAACCGACAGACACTGTGGCTGTATAAAGCTATGGGACCTTTGACCTTTTTTTTTTAATTAGATCCATAATTTAGGGATAGTCACATTTCTTCAACGTCATCCTGCTCACTGAATCCACTGAAATCTTCATCTTCAGTGTCCGAGTTGAAGAGAACCAGCACAGCTTCCTCCACCATCTTGTCACTGACTTCAGCCTCGCTTTCACTTCATAAACATGAAGGTGGAGGTCGCTGCTGGTTCATCGCTTGCACTGTCGTCTGCTAGGTCGATCACCTTCAATTTGAAGGCTGCATCATAGGCATAACGTCGCGTTTTCAGCATGATGAAGGTGTACGAATGTGTGCGGATTCGATTTATAAAACGTGAACAGTTAGCACACTATTCTGAAGCTCATCCAAAACTTCATGGACAGAAATCATGATTTTGGTGAGTTGAAGGGCAGCTAAGAATAGACGAGAACGTGACACTCCCGGGATCGTTAAAATCCTCAAATAAGCCGCACCATTGTATAAGCTGCAGAGGTTGAAGGTGGAGTAAAAAGTCGCGGCTTATAGACCGAACTTTACGGTATTATCTATTGACCATCAATGTAAACCACAAGTACTGTCAATCAGTAGTGATGAGGATGTCGGGAGTGAGCCACTCTTGTAAAACTGAAAAGTGTCCAGAGCGCAAAAGCTGAGTGGTTAAAGAGTTAAGACTTTCAATCTGAGGGTCCCGGGTTTGAACCTCAGTAATGGTGCCTGGTAGGTAAAGGGTGGAGATTTTTCAGATCTCCCAGGTCAGCACTTGTGCAGACCTGCTGGTGCCTGAACCCCCTTCGTGTGTATGCTCATGCAGGTCAAATACACACGTTAAAGATCCTGTAATCCATATCAGTGTTTGGTGGGTTATGGAGATGAGAAAATACCCAGCATGCATCAACCACAACAGAGTCAATGGCATGTCAATGTTGGACGTGTTGACAAGTCGATGTTGGTCGTGTTGACAAGTCGATGTTGGTCGTGTTAACAAGTCAGTGTTGGTCATGTTGACAAGTCAGTGTTGGTCATGTTGACAAGTCGATGTTGGTCATGTTGACAAGTCGATGTTGGTCATGTTGACATGTCGATGTGGGTCATGTTGACAAGTCAATGTTGGTCATATTGACAAGTCGATGTTGGTCAAGTCAATGTTGGTCGTGTTGCCAAGTCGATGCTGGTCGTGTTGACATGTCAATGTTGGTCATGTTGACAAGTCAATGTTGGTCATGTTGACAAGTTAATGTTGGTCATGTTGACAAGTCGGTGTTGGTCATGTTGACAAGTCGATCTTGGTCGTGTTGACAAGTCCGTGTTGGTCATGTTGACAAGTCGATATTGGTCATGCTGACAAGTTAATGTGGGTCATGTTGACAAGTCAATGTGGGTCATGTTGACAAGTCGATGTTGGTCATGTTGACAAGCTGATGCGGGTCATGTTGACAAGTCAATGTTGGTCATGCTGACAAGTCAATGTGGGTCGTATTGACAAGTCGATGTGGGTCATGTTGACAAGTCAATGTGGGTCATGTTGACAAGTCAATGTGGGTCATGTTGACAAGTCAATGTGGGTCATGTGAGGGAATGAAAGAGGTTACAGGGGCTGCTTCACTAAAGTGTGTCTTAATACCGAAAAAAGTTTTGAAAGGAAAGAAAAAAAAAAGTTAATCACCAAAAATGCCAATACACAAATTCATATAAAATGGGGAAACACTATGACCCATGCATTTAAAGATAAAATCTGCAGATCAAAGAAAGATGGCTGATGTATGAGGAAAGAGAGGCAAAGAAAAGAAAGAGATTCACCTGAATAAAGAAAGAGCTTTGGTCTGTCCTCTTTCCTCACCACCACCCCCATCACATCCACTTTATACACTGGGTGGTTCTTGTAGGCAAAGGCCCCTGCAATACACAGCATTGATCTGGTCTCACCACCACCCCCTTCACATCCACTTTATACACTGGGTGGTTCTTGTAGGCAAAGGCCCCTGCAATACACAGCATTGATCTGGTCTCACCACCACCCCCTTCACATCCACTTTATACACTGGGTGGTTCTTGTAGGCAAAGGCCCCTGCAATACACAGCATTGATCTGGTCTCACCACCACCCCCTTCACATCCACTTTATACACTGGGTGGTTCTTGTAGGCAAAGGCCCCTGCAATACACAGCATTGATCTGGTCTCACCACCACCCCCTTCACATCCACTTTATACACCAGATGTTCCTTCATGCAAAGAGCCCTGCAATATATAAAAAAAAACTGATCTTTCCCATCATAACCATCAATGAGTTATCTTACATCAGAAAAAAAAAATATGCGCACTTGCACAGAGATGCACATACATGCACACATACACACATGCACAGGCACACACACACACACACACACACACACACACACACACACACACACACAGAGTTGTCCTGAAGAAGAAAGCAAACAGATTTAAGTAAATTTATGGAGGCCTGTAGTGAAGACCTCGACAAAGTTTGGAAAACAACTATGTTACGAGCAGCATGAACAAGAAACGGCAATAACAACAGAACCAAATCATAGCTGTTGTACAGAAAACAGACACAGGCCTTCTGACCAGTTAACATCTTGTGGATCCAGGGCCACTTTACCATCATTCAAGGGGGTCCCACAACCTTCAGAGGGTCTCTCTCATGCTGCACATCCCAATGAAATCTACACAGAGGCAGGAATATCTTCATGTCATGATCAAGGCTTCTGGGTCAATAATTAAAGAATACATATTCTTTCATAGCAGACGACCCTAGTATCATACTGAAGTCCCAACACAGAATTTACACTCTTAGTATTAGTTCTAGAAATGCTGACAATGTCCCAGTCTCTGTGTGTCTGTCCTAGAAATGTTGACAATGTCCCATGGACTCACTCAATGAAAATGTAGTGAGTCCTTCCCATTTCCAAGGTATCAGGGATGCCCATTTATGTGTTATCTGAAACCCTTGTACAGGTATGAAGAATGTGTGTGAGTTTCTCAGTGTGTGTGTGTGTGTGTGTGTGTGCGTGCGTGTTTGTCTTTGCACATGAGTGCAAGCAAGCTTGAATATGCACAAGCTTGGGAAGATATGTGAATCATTACCTGGGTAAGAGGGATAGGGTTTCAATGACAGGATGTGAACCACACAAAGTTTGATGAAGGTCTCAACAAGATCAATGTGAGCCAGTTAAAGTTTGATGAAAGTGTCGGTGAATGCATATCATTACATGGAAAAGAAGGGTAGGGTTTCATGACCAAGATGTCCGCCACACAGAGATTGTTGAAGGTGTTAGTAAATGGAGATTATTACCTGGGTAAGAGGGGTAGGGTTTTAATGACAAGATGTCGGCCACATAGAGTTTGTTGAAGGTGTTGAAGTGGAAGTCCAGGCCCCACAGATGAGGGGGGTAAAACACTGGGTCAGCGGACGGCTGCCCTTCCTCAGCCATCACCACATGACATCCACCTGAACCAATCCCCTCCATCTGCACACAGTCACAGCACTAAGTTATCAGTGTTTAGAATGTAATCCGCATGTGTGGGGTGGGTGGGAGTGGGGTGGGTGGGGAGGGGCTGCGGGTGTGTGCTGATTATCTGGTTGCGGTTTTCCGCAATTTATCTTTATTCTTATCTTATCTGTCTATTATAATCAATGTGCAGTATAGTAGGCTATGTTTATAATTATATTCAAATAATGTTTCTTAATTCTTTCTGTTTTTACATTAAGAATACTAGTTATTACCTGCAGTGTGTGGATGTATGTATGAAACGGTGTATGTGATATTTTTTACATTTGTATCTTCGTAATATTCGTAAAAGCTGTTGTTGACTTTTACAGTTATGGTCCCCATGTTGTTTACTTGTCTATGTTGTGGTAATGCACCTGACCAAATTTCTCCAGTTGGAGATAATAAAGTTATTCTTATCTTATGTAACAAGACCCAATGGACAACACTAAATCATCAATGGTTAGAACAAAACACAATCCTATTGACAACACTAAATCATCAATGGTTAGAACATAACATGATCCTATTGACAACACTAAATCATCAATGGTTAGAACATAACATGATCCTATTGACAACACTAAATCATCCATGGTCAGAACAGCAATATGGCCATGTAGCAATCAAATTAGGATCCAATGGACAACACAAAATCATCAATGTTTAGAATCACAGCATGCATGCCAAAAATAACAGATTTAATTATGTCTGTATTTGAGAAGTATATACAAACCATGTAATACTAACAGCTTCTGCCTAAGAAATAGTGATCACTATACGGAAAGAAAGAAGGACGACTTGGCAATGGCCATCAGACTTGTTAGCTGAGAAAAAAGTGTTCGGGTCAATATCAGCTATTTTGTTAGTGATCTTGAATACCTGAATCATATCTCCTCTAAGTCTACAGCGCCTGTATTTCAATTAATGCAGATTTAATTGTGTTAACCAATCGACTGTGGTAATCTAACTCTGAGTTCCGGCACCATTCTCTTGCTCTCCTCTGAACCTGCTCAATTGCTACTGATTGTCTTTTTAGTCTGGGATACTACATTACATTCTCGGTCGTACGTAAAAATATCTTTATCCATAAAGTAAAAGTTCACCTTATAATACCTAATATTATGTTCGCTTTGTCAACAGCTGCCTGATTGTGGGCATCAAAAGAAAAATTTTGATCAAATGTGACACCCAGGTCTTTCTCCTCAACACCCTCTGAAATAACATTGGATCTGGTTTCATCAATTTTCATGACGTATTCATGTTTTGGATTATTTTTTCCTTAGTGCAGAACTTTGCATTTAGACACATGAAAATACCAGTTCCATTTATCTGACACAGGCATAACATCGGTGAATTATTTGAACTTATATCATGCAAACAGAATGCACAATAATCTTTAGCATTAATCCAATAAACCACCGTATCTGTTTTAAAATCTTACCCCGAAGACTGTTCTGAACCATGAAAGCGAAAGTGGTCTCTCCCACCCGCCAAAACAAGAACTACCACTCACAATTATAAGGGGCAAGCACTGATAGGTTTCCGGTAGAGGCTCGGCTCTCCAACATCTAACATGACCTCCCATGCCGTAACTGCTTTTCTGCGACGATCGTCGCCTGCTGTGCTAGACACCAGGGTGTACTCCTGCTTTTCTGTGCTGCCAAAGACATGCCCAGTTGGAGGTGACTATAACCTCTATCTCTGTCTCTGTCTGTCTCATCCATGCACACCCTCCCCGCGAGAGAAAGTCAACCAAGGTCTCTGTTCCTATGGAAAGATGCTCCCTACCATGTCTTCTCCATCCCCATCTCTCCACCCCGATCTCTCAATCGAGTCACTGTCCTTGTCCGTATCTGTCTCTCTTTACCCACCCCAACCCCCACAGGCGCCTCCTCTTGTCCCTGTCTCTCCCCTCTCTTTCTCCCTTACTCTCTCTCCTTTCCTTCGGTTACTTTTTTTCCTTCTCACATTGACGTATATGTGTACTATGCTTTTGTTGGGAGTACTGTATTCCTATGCAATTTCTTTTTCTTTTCTTTTCTGGTCCTTTTTTCTTCCATTTCTGCACTAAAATGCTGTAGTAGCACTTTTCTCAGACTTTTTTTTTCTTCTAATCTTGGATATGTCACTGATACAATTAAATTATTGCAAAGGATAGGAAATACTTCATTATTGATGGAATATATATATATATATATATATATATATATATATATATATATATATATATAGATAGATAGATAGATATATAGATATATATATATATATATATATATATATATATATATATATATATATATATGGAAAATCACCTCCACCTCCAAAAACAAGAAAATGTTTATGGAATCAATCATGAATAAGACAGTAGAAACACAGTTTCATGGTTAAAAATAGATGAAAAGAATGTAACAGGCTTTTTCTTTCTCTACCAAAGGAAAATAAGCAACCTGCCAATCAATAGTAGTGAACATGATATTGATTGTGACTACTCTGCTTAAGTAATATAAGCAGAAGATATAATTCATAATAATGTCTTTTCCAGTTTTACACTGTGTCTGTAAGAATGTGTGCTTGTGGCTACTAGAAAAACAACAACAACAAACATGAACATTCCTATTTTCTTGTTGTTAGTGGGGACTGTTCCTCTCTGTCCTGGACTGCCCCCAGTACATGTACCTAGAGAGAAAAGTCGAGGAACTCGCTGTCTTTCAGTGTTGATTGGAGCCCTGTATTTGTGTATGTGTCATGTGTGTGTGTGTGTGTGTGCGTGTGTGTGTGTGTGTGTTTCACTTTGTGACTCTGTGTGTGTGTGTGTGACTGTGTGTGTGTGTGTTTGTGTGTGCATGCATAAGCACACACATTTAACCGGTCACTGCATTACTATGAATTGTTATACTGCTACTAATAAATCAGTAAATAAAATTAAAAATGCAACATCTGCCATACTGAAATGCAAACAATCCAATGCTGTGCATCATTGTGTGTTGTGTGGTTTCCTGTTGGCCTCAGCGCTGTCCACATCAGCCACAGTGCATCAGGATGACAGCCCCAACAGAGACTTCCAAGTCAACCCTCTGTTTGAAAACAGGAACCCCAGGTAAACTACACCAACTCTCCTCAAGGTATACAAACGTGTATGATGGTGGAGAAAAACAGGTGGAGATAAAGCCAAAGCCAAAGTGGAGTGATGGCCTAGAGGTAACGCGTCCGCCTTGGAAGCGAGAGAATCTGAGTGCGCTGGTTCGAATCATGGTTCAGCCACCAATATTTTCTCTCCCTCCACTAGACCTTGAGTGGTGGTCTGGACGCTAGTCATTCGGATGAGATGATAAACCGAGGTCCCGTGTGCAGCATGCATTTAGTGCACGTAAAAGAACTCACAGCAACAAAAGGGTTGTTCCTGGCAAAATTCTGTAGAAAAATCCACTTCAATAGGAAAAACAAATAAAACTACACGCAGGAAAAAATACAAAAAGAATGGGTGGCGTTGTAGTGTAGCGATGCGCTCTCCCTGGGGAGAGCAGCCCGAATTTCACACAGAGAAATCTGATGTGATAAAAAGAAATACAAATACATGTCAGCTGATCAACGCTGACACAGTTGCAAGAGGGGACAAGTGAGGAAAGGCAGAAATTCTTTTTTTTTATTTGTCAAACAGCTAGCTGAGCTCCCTGAGGACAGTATTGACAACAGGAACATACGATATAAATCTTTCATTTCTTCAGGAAGTGAAGCACATGTTTGTTTTGCAATAAACTAGCTATTCTTTCAGAATAGTAAAATGGATACATGTAACGTATGTCATATGATCATGATGTAGTTCAAGTTGCGCTTCACACAAGTGAACTGTCCAGAACTGATGACCAGCAGTGGATCAGTTGTCTGCTGTGCAAGTTGGATCAGTTAGCACTGAGCACAGGCCAGTCATTTTCCTTCCTTCTCTTCATTTCTTTCCTTCGTTTAAATAATGATAATAATAATAATAGTGCAAACCTCTCAGCGCTTTTTACAATGATATGTCAGTTAGACAATAGCACATACACACACAGACACACATTCACAGACACATGAGACATATACAGAGACACACACATGCACACACCTGTCTAATTAAGCCCTGAGTTTCTGTACACACACTCAACCTGTCTAATGTAAACCTGAGTTTATTATCTACCTCAGGAACTTGGAGCAGATGGGGCTGGCTCGCAAACGTCAGGGCTGGGTGTTCCAGTCACCACGCAAAGACTTCTTCCACCGGTGAGTTAACAGGTTAGATGTTCCCAGGTAACAGTCACCATGCAAAGACTTCTATCACCGGTCAGTTGACAGATTAGATATTCCCAGGTAACAGTCACCATGCAAAGACTTCTGTCACTGGTGAGTTGACGGGTTAGATATTCCCAGGTAACAGTCTCCACGAAAAGACTTACATCACAGGTCATTGACAGGTTAGATATTCCCAGGTAACAGTCACCAGTCAGACCTATCACCGGTCAGTTGACAGGTTAGATATTCCCAGGTAACAGTCACCAGTCAGACCTATCACCGGTCAGTTGACAGCTTAGATATTCCCAAGTAACTGTCTCCACGAAAAGACTTCTATCACAGGTCAGTTGACAGTTCGGATATTCCCAGGTAACAGTCACCAGTCAGACCTATCACCGGTCAGTTGACAGGTTAGATATTCCCAGATAACAGTCTCCACGAAAAGACTTCTATCACAGGTCAGTTGACAGTTCGGATATTCCCAGGTAACAGTCACCAGTCAGACCTATCACCGGTCAGTTGACAGGTTAGATATTCCCAGATAACAGTCATTTACCTTCTGTGTATCTTTCATTGTATTTTATTTCAGTGTATTCAGTTATTTGTTTATTTCGTTTGTTTATTGAATTTCATTTTTGTTTGAATATTTTGGAGAAAACTATGGTAGGCTGTCAAGGCCAGAGCAGTGTGCTGTGTTTGTGTGTAGTTCAGGTCTCCGTTGTTTGTTTAAAGCTGATGTGCTGGCTTTGTGTGTAGGTCAGGTCTGTGTTGTTTGTTTAAAGCCGATGTGCTGGCTTTGTATGTAGGTCAGGTCTCCTTTGTTTGTTTAAAGCTGATGTGCTGGCTTTGTGTGTCGTCAGGTCTCATTTGTTTGCTTAAAGCTGATGTGCTGGCTTTGTGTGTAGGTCAGGTCTCCTTTGTTTGTTTAAAGCTGATGTGCTGGCTTTATGTGTAGGTCAGGTCTCCATTGTTTAGTTAAAGCTGATGTGCTGGCTTTGTGTGTAGGTCAGGTCTCCATTGTTTGTTTAAAGCTGATGTGCTGACTTTGTGTGTAGGTCAGGTCTCTGTTGTTGTTTGTTTAAAGCTGATGTGCTGGCTTTGTGTGTAGGTCAGGTCTCCGTTGTTTGTTTAAAGCTGATGTGCTGGCTTTGTGTGTAGGTCAGGTCTGTGTTGTTTGTTTAAAGTTGATGTGCTGGCTTTGTGTGTAGGTCAGGTCTCCATTGTTTGTATAAAGCTGATGTGCTGGCTTTGTGTGTAGGTCAGGTCTCCGTTGTTGTTTGTTTAAAGCTGATGTGCTGGCTTTGTGTGTAGGTCAGGTCTCCGTTGTTGTTTGTTTAAAGCTGATGTGCTGGCTTTGTGTGTAGGTCAGGTCTCTGTTGTTTGTTTAAAGCCGATGTGCTGGCTTTGTGCTAGGTCAGGTCTCCGTTGTTGTTTGTTTAAAGCTGATGTGCTGGGTTTGTGTGTAGGTCAGGTCTCCATTGTTTGTTTAAAGCTGATGTGCTGGCTTTGTGTGTAGGTCAGGTCTCCGTTGTTGTTTGTTTAAAGCTGATGTGCTGGCTTTGTGTGTAGGTCAGGTCTCCGTTGTCTGTTTAAAGCTGATGTGCTGCAGTGTACACGGATCAGTTTGCAGACTGTGACACCTCCTTGAAAATGAAACTGTCGGTCCAGCACACAGAAAACGTGATGGTCCATAGTTGTCACATGATTTCCACTTTCAGTTTCAAGGTGTCAGAGCGTGTGGACTGATACATTTGCACTACATCATAACTTGCTTTATCAAAAAAAAAAAAAATTTCTAAAAAGAATAATTAAAAAATAATTATTAAAAAAAAAAAGCCAGATGCCTGGTCTTTGCATAAAGCCAACATGCTGATCAGTCTTTTACATCCCTCCCCAGGTTTGAAACATTCATATAGAATGGAAAAAGTATGAACAACAATATGTGACAAGTACTGCCCTGTGTCAGACCATGAATGACAACATGTGACATGTACTGGCCTTTGTCAGAACATAAATGACAACATGTGACATGTACTGCCCTGTGTCAGAACATAAATGACAACATGTGACATGTACTGGCCTTTGTCAGAACATGAATGACAACATGTGACATGTACTGCCCTGTGTCAGACCATGAATGACAACATGTGACATGTACTGCCCTGTGTCAGAACATAAATGACAACATGTGACATACTGCCCTGTGTCAGAACATAAATGACAACATGTGACATGTACTGCCCTGTGTCAGACCATGAATGACAACATGTGACATACTGCCCTGTGTCAGAACATAACTGACAACATGTGACATGTACTGCCCTGTGTCAGACCATAAATGACAACATGTGACATTTACTGCCCTGTGTCAGACCATAAAGGACAACATGTGACAAGTACTGACCTTTGTCAGACCATAAATGACAACATGTGACATACTGCCCTGTGTCACAACATAAATGACAACATGTGACGTACTGCCCTGTGTCAGAACATAAATGACAACATGTGACATGAACTGCCCTGTGTCAGAACATGAATGACAACATGTGACATGTACTGCCCTGTGTCAGAACATAAATGACAACATGTGACATGTACTGCCCTGTGTCAGACCATGAATGACAACATGTGACATGTACTGCCCTGTGTCAGACCATGAATGACAACATGTGACATGTACTGCCCTGTGTCAGAACATAAATGACAACGTGTGACGTACTGCCCTGTGTCAAAACATAAATGACAACATGTGACATACTGCCCTATGTCAGAACATAAATGACAACATGTGACATGTACTGCCCTGTGTCAGACCATGAATGACAACATGTGACATGTACTGCCCTGTGTCACAACATAAATGACAACATGTGACATGTACTGCCCTCTGTCACAACATAAATGACAACATGTGACATGTACTGCCCTGTGTCACAACATAAATGACAACATGTGACATGTACTGCCCTGTGTCAGACCATGAATGACAACATGTGACAAGTACTGCCCTGTGTCAGAACATAAATGACAACATGTGACGTACTGCCCTGTGTCACAACATAAATGACAACATGTGACGTACTGCCCTGTGTCACAACATAAATGACAACATGTGACATACTGCCCTGTGTCACAACATAAATGACAACATGTAACGTACTGCCCTGTGTCACAACATAAATGACAACATGTGACGTACTGCCTTTTCTCAGAGTGGTCCTGGACCTGAGTCGGCGTCACACCACAGCCCACATTGAGCACTTCTCTGGGAAAACGGTCGTCAGTGCTTCCACCACAGAGTGGGCCATTAAAGAAGGTCTTTACAGGTCAGTCCACAACACACCTGGCTTTACAGGTCAGTCCACACACACCTTTACAGGGCAGTCCAAACACACCTGGCTTTACAGGTCAGTCCACACACACCTTTACAGGTCAGTCCACACACGCCTTTATAGGTCAGTCTACGCACACCTTTATAGTTCAGTCCACACACACCTTTACAGGTCAGTCCACACACCTTTACAGGGCAGTCCAAACACACCTGGCTTTACAGGTCAGTCCACACACCTTTACAGGGCAGTCCAAAGACACCTGGCTTTACAGGGCAGTCCACACACACCTTTACAGGTCAGTCCATACACACCTTTACAGGTCAGTCCATACACACCTTTTACAGGGCAGTCCACTCACCTTTACAGGGCAGTCCACACACACCTTCACAGATCAGTCCACACACCTTTTACAGGGCAGTCCACACACTTTTTACAGGTCAGTCCACACACACCTTTACAGGTCAGTGCACACACACCTTTACAGGGCAGTCCACACACACCTTTATAGGTCAGTCCACTCACCTTTTACAGGGCAGTCCACACACACCTTTATAGGTCAGTCCACTCACCTTTACAGGGCAGTCCACACACTACTTTACAGGTCAGTCCACACACACCTGGCTTTACAGGTCAGTGCACACATGTTACACAATACACTGTGTTGTGTCACAAGCCTGACCATACTATAACAACACACTGTGTTGTGTCACAAGCCTGACCATGCTATAACAACACACTGTGTTGTGTCACAAGCCTGACCATGCTATAACAACACAATGTGTTGTGTCACAAGCCTGACCATGCTATAACAACACACTGTGATGTGTCGCCAGCCTGACCATGCTATAACAACACGCTGTGATGTGTCACCAGCCTGACAGACACCAGTGCAGCAGAGAACGTGGGCCGTGTTCTGGCACAGCGCTGTCTGGAGAGCGGCATCACCCACGTCTTCTACGAGGAGGAGGAAGGGCATCAGACCTCAGAAAAGGTCAGGGGTCAGCCGACTGACGGCCATTAATCTCTTGACTGCTGACGCATGAAATGAGATCAGTGCGACATGAGTGTGAGGTGGAAATTGCTAAACTGGTACTTTTTGTGTACTTCTCATTGGTGTCACCGATTCTGCTGAAAGCTTGTTTCAAACAGTGTTATGTGTATGTTGTACAACAGACGCAGGCCTTCCTGAGAATTGTAAGTTGTGCAACAGATATAGGCCTTCCTGAGTGTTGTGTGTATGTTGTGCAACAGATGCAGGCCTTCCTGAGAATTGTGTATATGTTGTACAACAGATGCAGGCCTTCCTGAGTGTTGTGTGTATGTTGTACAACAGATGCAGGCCTTCCTGAGTGTTGTGTGTATGTTGTACAACAGATGCAATCCTTCCTGAGAATTGTGTGTATGTTGTACAACAGATGCAGTCCTTCCTGAGAATTGTGTGTATGTTGTACAACAGATGCCGTCCTTCCTGAGAATTATGTGTATGTTGTAAAACAGATGCAGTCTTTCCTGAGAATTCTGTGTATGTTGTACAACAGATGCAGGCCTTCCTGAGTGTTGTGTGTATGTTGTACAACAGATGCAGGCCTTCCTGAGTGTTGTGTGTATGTTGTACAACAGATGCAGGCCTTCCTGAGTGTTGTGTGTATGTTGTACAACAGATGCAGGCCTTCCTGAGTGTTGTGTGTATGTTGCACACAGATGCAGGCCTTCCTGAGTGTTGTGTGTATGTTGCACAACAGAT
Organism: Babylonia areolata; assembly: GCF_041734735.1. Classification (NCBI taxonomy): domain Eukaryota; kingdom Metazoa; phylum Mollusca; class Gastropoda; order Neogastropoda; family Buccinidae; genus Babylonia; species Babylonia areolata. Next base: position 8,200,057 of record NC_134904.1, on the reverse strand, counting down.
GCAGGCCTTCCTGAGTGTTGTGTGTATGTTGTACAACAGATGCAGGCCTTCCTGAGTGTTGTGTGTATGTTGTACAACAGATGCAGGCCTTCCTGAGCGGCCTGAGAGAGAGAGGACTGGGTCTGGAGGAGCCCGACATCAAGGACCCAGAGTTTGTAGCGGGGGTGGACTACAGCCGACCGCACCGGGTAGGCGAGAAGAAAAGCTGGAAGGATGATTACCAGCCCTTGTAAGGGACCAACAACCTGCCATTCATCCCTGTCTTCACCAGGTTTTGTGGCCAGGACTTGGAGAACACAGGATTATGACATCGCCATCGCTCTGTCTGCGTGTCGTTAACTGATCAAAGGAACAGCAGCTTAGGTGATTCACAAAGTGTCACTTGTTTCTGGTTCTTTTTAACTTTGTCAGTCAATTAGTCAGTTTGAAAAAAAAAAAAAATGTGTGTGTTTTGTGAAATACGGGTTATGGTTGTTGCTTTTTCATTTTGAAATATGTTTGGGTTTGTTTTTTTTTTAGTTTTAAAAAAGAAAAACACTAATTGACTTGACTTTAAATATCTTGCTGAACATCTCTGAGGAATCCTACAATCACTGCAGCAAAGAGACATCATGTCAATACGTCTTCAGAATCAGCAGTTCAAGCACTGTGTTTCTGTATGTGTGTGTTGTGTCTGTGTGTGTGTGTGTTATGTGTGTCTGTGTGTTGCCATGTGTTCTGCTGATGGAAAAATCACACATCCTCATTCTCTCTCATCATCTTCCCTTCAAAGGTACAAGTTAAACTCATCTTGTGATTTGATGTACAGTGTCAGAGAGTAGTCCTGTATATTTAAGTGAACGGTTTACCTGAGGAATTGGAAAGCTGGCATGTGACAGAGCACTCTGTTATCAAAATTAAAGAATGAGATGAAAATGTTTGTTTCTGTGAGTTTGTTTCTTTCTCTTGAATATGTACAAGTGTGTTGCATGTACATGTGTTTTTTTTTGCATATAATTATTATTGATACTCAATAGCACATATGTTTGATCAGAGACAGAACTCTAAGTGCTTTACAAACACAGTCATTTGTACAACAGTCTGCCTGTAGACGCTCATCATTCATGTCCTGTGCCATTTGGTCAGCCTTCAGTCATTTGCAAGCATACATATTTACCTAAAGAGATTCTCTTCTTTTCTTTAAAATTTATGTCATTATTCAAACTGCTTACACACATACACACACACACATGCGCATATACACATGCACACACATACGCACAATTCTATCAAACTGCTGACGCAGATGCGTTGGCTGGTTTTCAAAAGGGAGAGTTGATCACTGTGCTGCCCACACTGACCACAGTCACTACCTGTGCTGCCCACACTGACCACAATCACTACCTGTGCTGCCCACACTGACCACAGTCACTAATTGTGCTGCCCACACTGACCAATCACTGCCTGTGCTGTCCACACTGACCACAGTCACTAACTGTGCTGCCCACACTGACCACAGTCACTGCCTGTGCTGTCCACACTGACCACAGTCACTAAGTGTGCTGCCCACACTGACCACAGTCACTAACTGTGCTGCCCACACTGACCAGTCACTAACTGTGCTGTCCACAGTCACTAACTGTGCTGCCCACACTGACTACAGTCACTAACTGTGCTGTCCACACTGACCAGTCACTAACTGTGCTGTCCACAGTCACTAACTGTGCTGCCCACACTGACCACAGTCACTAAGTGTGCTGCCCACACTGACCACAGTCACTAACTGTGCTGTCCACACTGACCAGTCACTGCCTGTGCTGTCCACACTGACCACAGTCACTAACTGTGCTGTCCACACTGACCACAGTTACTAACTGGTCAAATGGGGCATTGAAGTGAGGAACATTGGGCTTGAATCCAGCACTCGACTATTCGACTATCACGCCCGTCAGTAGATTCATATCCAAGCAGATTTTTGGAGTACATCTCTGTAACTTTATTGTTCGTGTATGTGTACATTGCAGAATGAAAAAATTAACTGGAAAGCTTTTTGTATGGACAAACGCAGCACTTCACATTATTTATGTTTCTCCCCACAACAGACAGTTTCTTTTTTGTAGTTTCAGTTTTAAGGTGTGAAAGCATGTGGACTGACCCATAACATGCTATGCCACAACAGCTGTGTCAGAAAAAAAGGGGGGGCAGAAGCCTGACCACATGAACGAAATGCACTGGAAAGCCCTGACCTAGGTTTGTGTGAAACATTGACATGGCATGAAATAAAACAAGTGAACAAATAAGTGAATACACGCCCCCGAAAGCGGAGTATGGCTGCCTACAAGGTGGGGTAAAAACGGTCACACATGTAAAAGCGCACTCGTGTGCATATGAGTGAACGTGGGAGTTCAGCCCACAAACGAAGAAGAAGAAGAAGAAGAGTGAATGCATGAACGTAACATGATAAAGGTATGAAAGATTCATAGGTGGCAAATGATTGGAATAAAATTAGAATGCTCAAAGTGGCCCCTTTTTTTTTTTGTAATGACCGATAACACTTATCCAGATCCTTCCTCATTTTGCTCTTAACTGCAGTCTCCCTCTTTTTGTTTCTAACTACAGACAGAGAGAGGGGGAGCAGTCTCCCTCTTTTTGTTTCTAACTACAGACACAGAGAGGGGAGCAGTCTCCCTCTTTTTGCTTTTAACTACAGACAGAGAGAGGGGAGCAGTCTCCCTCTTTTTGCTTTTAACTACAGACACACAGAGAGGAGCAGTCTCCCTCTTTTTGCTTTTAACTACAGACACAGAGAGGAGCAGTCTCCCTCTTTTTGTTTCTAACTACAGAGAGAGGGGAGCAGTCTCCCTCTTTTTGTTTCTAACTACAGACACACAGAGAGGGGAGCAGTCTCCCTCTTTTTGTTTCTAACTACAGACAGAGAGAGGAGCAGTCTCCCTCTTTTTGTTTTTAACTACAGACAGAGAGAGGGGAGCAGTCTCCCTCTTTTTGCTTTTAACTACAGAGAGAGGAGCAGTCTCCCTCTTTTTGCTTCTAACTACAGACAGAGAGAGGGGAGCAGTCTCCCTCTTTTTGTTTCTAACTACAGACAGAGAGAGGAGCAGTTTCCAGTCTGTTCCTTTCACCTCCTCACCCGCACACAATACTTCGGAACAACTCAACACAGCACAAAAAACACAAACATTACATTATAACGACACTGTACAGCACAAAGAACACAAACGCATTCAAGGACACAACACCATGCCAAATCATTCTCGAACCCTGATCACTGGTGAAAACTGTATGCATCAGAAGTCCAATGCCTGACTGATTTTATCACAGGCTCACATGACATATACTTTTAATAATAGTCAGCATCACATTTTCATACATGCTGGAACAGAAATAAGGGGACACTTTTATTGATACTAATCAGCATCACATTCTCATACATGTTGGAACTGAATTTTGGGAAGTTTGCATTATTTTTTTGAAGGATGTGCAATTTCTAAATCAATTGAAGTGATTGACCCAAATTTTTACCTTGACCTGGATTAAAGGAACATTCTCATACGTGTTGGAACTGAATTTGGGAAGTTTGCATTTATAGCTGTGCAGTTTCAAAATCAGTTGAAGTAATTGATCCAAATTTTTACACTGAGCTGGATTAAAGGACACCCCCCCCCTCCCCCACACACATGCACACAAGCAACCTTATCAATGCCTCTGTTCATTTTTTGAAATATTTTCACGGATCTGAAATAAACAAAATGTGCATAAGTTCACATCAGAATCAACAAACTGAAGACTTTCCAGTGATGTTGACCAAATTGATGGCTACATATCTCTTCTTCAGTGCTCACATTGACTTTCAGTTTTGTGCAGGGTTTTCATTCAGTGCACATCAATAGACACAATGTTGCCAGAATAATTTAGGCAGATTAAAAAAAAAAAAAAAATCTTGTTTGCTGGCAGACTGTAACCCTGACCTTTGGCCAAACTCAAAGATTTTTATTTCTAGCATTTTCGTGTTCACTTTCGGTTTTGCTCTTGTTTGCTGTAAAGGACATGGAAAGAAAAACAAAGCTGCCTATAACCTGGACCTTAGTGTAGAAAGCTGTTTACCTTAGATTCCCTTCAAAATGACTGATTTTGAGGAATGACCAGTTTAACCAGCTCTTTAAATTCCCTTCATAGATGAGCATGTATGAAGGGCAGATCAAGTAAAACGTGTATGTCTACATTTAAAGAGTCTACTACTCCAGACGTGTTTACATACTCTCTCTCTCTTTTCTCTTCCCCCCCCCCCCCCCCCAACCCCCACCTCTCTCTCTCCCTGATTTTTTGTTGACAGACTTTTCCTCCACTGAGGCCAAACATTTACCTTTCTGACAGCCTGTGTGGGTCAATTCTTTATTTCCTTTCAATTCATTGACTATAGAGGATGGAATAAAGGTGGTTATGACAGTTTGGTTAGTTTTACTGGGAGAAAAGCATTAGGAGAAAGATTATTATGTCAATGGGTTCTGAGAGAGGGATGTTTTGAGAGGGGTGCAGAAATATGTCGTCACCTGAAGGATTACGGAAACGGAAATACAAAATGAACGAAAAGCGCATGCGTAGCATTCCAGGAGCTATGGCGCTGTCTATGAACTCATTGTGAGGAATTAAGAGAAAATAATAGCAGGTGATGTCATGTTTTGTTTATTCTGTTTGTGCAGGATGATTGTCTACAAAGAATGCGTTGTTTTCTGTGTTGTGTAAATAATTGTGCATATAAAACTTTTCGTGTGTAATAATGTAAGTAAAATACATTGTCCTGTCGTCTGCTAGAACAAAAGCGTGTCTTGATTTTGTTGTCAATGTCAACATGAAATTTTCGTCCAAGCAGTGGATCAGTAGTTAGCCTAATCATTCGGTCTAATATGGGTCTGATTACGGTCTGCTATACAGCAACAAGAACGAAAAGTGGACTGATCTGTTTGCAAGCTTTGAAAGTCAGTTGGAGCATGCTGTTTGTGTATTTTCTTGGTCCGGGAATCGGCATGCAAGAACTCGCAGAACTTCGGTGTGCCAGAGAAAAACATTTGCGTTATTAGAATTAATTGAATTACGGTTGTTTCGCCCCCAAGCCGGTTCGCTCCCGGGCCGGCCAGTTTGCCCCCATACTACAGGTCCTTTCACTCCATTCCAGTTCGTAAAAAATACAAACGTTTGATTGTGTATTGTTTTCTTTGTTTCTGGTGGTATTGGTTATTACAGCCAAAACAGCGGATGGCACAGATGTTGCAAAATGTGTTTGAATTGTGTGTTATACATGTATATCACTGATAAACTCATAACTTTTAACTGATAGATGACTGAGACAAGGGACCAATTCATTTGGACTGAAATTATAGTTGTGGACCATTCACAGGCAGGATTATTTTGGTTGATTGATGGCCGAGTGGTGCAACTGCTCCGTTCAGTTTTAATGATCATGAATGTGCTTTAAATTGGTGCTAAGTATGTGCTGTAGTTGAAATTGTTCTTTGTAATGTGTAATCTTAAGTGATAATTAACTGAGACAGTTGACTAATCCATTGGACTGAATCATAAAATTATGCTTGCATGCATTTTGCATGTTGGTTAATTTTGGTGGAGAGATGTGGCAAACAATGTTCCTCATTATATGTGTCGAGTGGGGCAGTTGATTTGAATCAGAGTGAAAATTTTAAAAAAGAAGGAATGACTATTGAAAAATGTTACTTTGTAATGTACAAGTAAGTGTTGATATCGCTTCCTTTCAGACGTCTCAAACTTTGACCTGGAATGTTTGTCAGTAAACTATGCTCATTCCATATGATATTTTGATGCGTCTCATTTTGAAGATGTGGATGCATGTCAAATATGGTCCAGGCAGTTAACTAGGGGTGAAAAGATGGCAAGGGGGCGAACTGACATTGGGGCGAATTGACCAGATACTGAATTGATTTGATCTCAAGGCATCATTTTGTTTCATAACTAACTTTGGAAGGCAAAGTACAGTTTTAGAAATGATTTGTGTTGCGGGGGGTGGGGTGTGAATGTGTCACAGACTGTCATAGTCTGAAAGTCAGAGTGGTTCATGTATTACTGTGTGTTGTTCAGTTTCACACAGAAGCGAGCAAAAGGCGGTGATGGGAATGAACAACTATCATGTGTTGGACATCATCGGGGAGGGGTCTTTTGGCAAGGTCTACAGAGGACGACGTAAATACACAGGACAGGTCAGTGCAAGCTGGGTCACCATGTCGTCATGGGTCATGACCTTTTACCTGTGTGTACAACATAATTACACTTGTTGTCATGTTTGACATCTGTCTGTAACTGTGGAGGCTCTCTCTTCTCTTTTCTTCCTTCGCCTTGGTCTGTGGAGTCAATCCTACATTTATGTTAGAATGTGAGTGCATGCATATATGTATTGTTCATTGATTTTATGTCTTTTCACCGAGAGTAAGGTTAGATTAAAAAAATTTAAAAAATTAACACCAGAAAAAGGGTGTGTTTGTGAGGGGGAAGGGGGGTTGAAGGTGGAATGGTGGTGGTGGTGTAATAAACAGGGTATGGAAAAAGTGACCTGAGTGTATATGCTCTGTGTGTGTGTGTGTGTGTGTGTGTAGCAGAGGGATGTGAGCTGACAAGCTGCTTCAAGTAGTGTGATACTGGTACTGTGCCAAATGTGTCCTGTCATTTTTCTGAATAAACAACAGGACTTTGGAGTTGACCTGAACACTTCTTCTCTTCTTTGTTTTTGTTGCCTGTCAATTTTCTTTGTGTACACACACACGCATGTGCACACGCATGCATGCATGCACGCATGAGCAACACACACACACACACACACACACACAAACACACAAACGCATGCATTTTCATGCATACAGCTGCCCTAACACACACAACTGCCCATGTGGAAGCACATCCCTCTACTTCAAGCCCTTTGCCCTTTGCATCTCCTCTTTACACATCTGTATACACACATGATGAACTGCAATCATGAGCACACATGTCTGGATGTGTGACACACAAACATTCACAGACTCACACACACATTAATTTATTGTGGGTTCTATTTCAGAGAAGAATGAAAAGAGCATACATTGTCATTTGTTTATATGTAGTGTGACTTTGAATTTATGACCATCACATACATGCAGGCTCGTACTACTTGATCTGTGTTGCAGATTGTTGCCTTGAAGTTCATTCCCCAGGGGGGGAAATCGGCCAAAGACCTGCGTGGCCTTCGCCGAGAGATTGACATCATGCGGGGCCTCCACCATGACAACATCATAGAGATGCTGGACAGCTTTGACACTGACAAAGAGGTAGTGTGGGGGGAGACACTGTGGTCTGGCTTGTTGTTGTTATCATTATTTTTATTTTCGTTATTATGAAAGTTATAGCTAATATACCTTTGACACTGATAAAGAGGTCATGTGGGGGGAGATGCTATGGTCTGGCTTGTTGTTATCATTATTTATTATTATTATTATTATAGTTATTGCTAATATACCTTTGACTCCAACAGAGGTAGTGTGAGGGAGATGCTGTGGTATGGCTTGTTGTTATCATTATTTTTGTTATTATCATTATTATTATAATAATTATTTTTATTATTTTTATTATATTTATTGCTAATATACCTTTGACACCAACAGAGGTAGCATGGGGGAGACATTGTGGTCAGGCTTGTTCAGTTGTTGTTGTTGTTGTTGTTACGCTGCTGGTCAGGCACCTGCTTGGCAGATGTGGTGTAGCGTATATGGATTTGTCCGAACGCAGTGACGCCTCCTTGAGCTACTGAAACTGAAACTGTTGTTGTTGTTCAGTTGTTGTTGTTGTTGTTATTATTATTACTATTATTATTATTGTTGCTAATATACCTTTGACACCGACAGAGAGGTAGTGTGGGGGGAGATGCTGTGGTCTAGCTTCTTGTTATAAATGTCATTATTAGTGCTATTAGTATTATTATAATTATGGTCTTAGTCATAAGTAGAAGTATTTGTGATTGTAGTATTGTTATTGTTATTATAGTTCTGACACTGATTAAGAGGTAGTGTGGGGAGAAGCTGTGGTCTGGCTTCTTGTCATCATCATCATTATTGTTGTTGTTGTTATCATTCATATACTATAGGTATTGTTACAGTTATTGTTATTATACTATTTATAGTTTTGACACTGATAAAGAGGTTGTGTGTGAGTCCTGGTTTTGTTGTTGTTGATGTTAGTGTCAGTGTCACTAAATGACTAACAGCCCTGTTTACATATTGTTGTTGTTACACTGAGTGTCAGTGTCACTAACAGTGCTGTGTGTTATTAGACTTTGTGTTAGTGTCAGTAACAGTGCTCTGTGTGTGTTGTTACACTGAGTGTCAGTGTCATTGGTGCTGTGTGCGTTGTTAGTGTCAGTGGTGTTTGTGTTGTTAGTGTCAGTGTCAGTGGTGCTGTGTGTTTTGTTGTTAGTGTCAGTGTCAGAGGTATGTGTTGCTGTTAGTATCAGTGTCAGTGGTGCTGTGTATTGTTACACTCAGTGTCAGTGGTGCTGTGTGTTGTTACACATTGTCAGTGTCAGTGGTGCTGTGTGTTGTTACACTGTGTCAGTGTCAGTGGTGCTGTGTATTGTTACACTGTGTCAGTGTCAGTGGTGCTGTGTGTTGTTACAGTCAGTGTCAGTGGTGCTGTGTGTTGTTACATTCGGTGTTAAGTGTCAGTGGTGCTGTGTGTTGTTACACTTTGTCAGTGTCAGTGGTGCTGTGTTGTTACACTCAGTGCCAGTGACAGTGGTGCTGTGTGCTGTCACACTGTGCCAGTGACAGTGGTGCTGTGTGTTGTTACACTTTGTTAGTGTCAGTGGTGCTGTGTGTTGTTACACTCAGTGTCAGTGGTGCTGTGTGTTGTTACACTTTGTCAGTGTCAGTGGTGCTGTGTGTTGTTACACTGTGTCAGTGTCAGTGGTGCTGTGTGTTGTTACACTGTGTTAGTGTCAGTGGTGCTGTATGTTGTTACACTTTGTCAGTGTCAGTGGTGCTGTGTGTTGTTACACTTTGTTAGTGTCAGTGGTGCTGTGTGTTGTTACACTTTGTCAGTGTCAGTGGTGCTGTGTGTTGTTACACTGTGTCAGTGTCAGTGGTGCTGTGTGTTGTTACACTTTGTCAGTGTCAGTGGTGCTGTGTGTTGTTACACTTTGTCAGTGTCAGTGGTGCTGTGTGTTGTTACACTGTGTCAGTGACAGTGGTGCTGTGTGATATCACACTGTGTCAGTGTCAGTGGTGCTGTGTGTTGTTACACTTTGTCAGTGTCACCAGCAGTAGTGCTGTGTGTGTGTTGTTGGTAGTGTCAGTGGTTGTGTGTGTGTGTTGTTCGTCTCAGTGTCAGTGGTGTGTGTTGTTGCAAGTGTCAGTGTCACCAGCAGTGGTGCTGTGTGTGTGTTGTTGTCAGTGTCAGTGGTGTGTGTACAGGTGGTGGTGGTGACGGACTATGCAGAGGGAGAGCTGTTCACAATACTGGAGGACGATGGCAGCTTGCCTGAAGAACAAGTAGGGATCTTGTGTGTGTGTGCATGTGTGGGTGGGTGCATTTGCAAATGCATTTGTGAGTGTGTGTGTGTGTGTGTGTGATTATGTATGTGCAGTGTGTGTGTGTGTGTGTGTGTGTGTGTGTGTGTGTGTGCGCCTCTGTGTGTATGTGTGTTTGTGTGTGTGCCTGTGTGGGTTATTATTATTGATAGTCAAATGATATATTCTCTACAACACCAACAGGTCCCTGGACAGGTCAAGACCTGACCAGCACCATGCTTTGAATGCAGGTCAGGCATCTGTTCCCTTTTCTCTTAAAGAAAAAAAGAACAATATATCTCATGCAAATTTTGTGTGGCTTGCACGCAGTTAAAACCTCCTTGGAACTGAAACCAGGTGCTGACAATCGTAGCCCAGCTGGTGTTGACGCTGTACTACCTTTCCGTCCATTGGTGACCTTTAACCTTTAACCTTTACCACAGCCAGGTGCAGACGATCGTGGCCCAGCTGGTGTCTGCCTTGTTACACCTGCACTCCCATTGAGGACCTTTAAACTTTACCACCACCAGGTGAAGACTACTGCCACCAGCTTGTGTCAGCACTGTATTACCTGACCTACCACCAAGGACCTTGAACCTTAAACATCACCAGGTGCAGACGTTTGTAGCCCTGCTGGTGCTGGCACTGTACTACCTGACCTCTCATTGATGATCTTTAACCTTTAACCTTTAACACCACCAGGTGCAGACGATAGCAGCCCAGCTGGTGTTGGCGATGTATTATCTGTTTGTCCATTGGTGACCTTTAACTTTCAACCTTTAACACCACCAGGTGCAGACAATCACAGCCCAGCTGGTGTCGCACTGTACTATCTGTCTGTCCATTGGTGACCTTTAACCTTCCACCTTTAACACCACCAGGTGCAGACGATCGCAGCCCAGCTGGTGTCAGCGCTGTACTACCTGCACTCGCACCGCATCCTGCACCGGGACATGAAGCCGCAGAACATCCTGCTGGGCAAGGGTGGCACCGTCAAGCTGTGCGACTTTGGCTTCGCTCGCGGCATGTCCACCAACACTCTGGTCCTCACCTCCATCAAGGTCAGGGTCCACATCGTCTGTCACATTGTTATCATCGTCTTCATTATCATCATCATCGTCGTCATCACCATCATCATCATCATCATGTCCACGAACACTCTGGTACTCTCCTCCATCATGTCTGTGTGTTTCAGGGGAAACTACTGTACATGAGTGTGTTTCAGGGGACACTACTGTACATGAGTGTGTTTCAGGGGACACTACTGTACATGTGTGTGTGTTTCAGGGGACACTACTGTACATGTGTGTTTCAGGGGACACTACTGTACATGTGTGTGTGTTTCAGGGGACACTACTGTACATGAGTGTGTTTCAGGGGACACTACTGTACATGTGTGTATTTTTCAGGGGACACTACTGTACATGTGTGTGTGTTTCAGGGGACACTACCGTACATGTTTGTGTGTTTCAGGAGACACTACTGTGCATATGTGTGTTTCAGGAGACTCTACTGTACATGAGTGTGTTTCAGGAGACACTACTGTACATGTGCATGTGTTTCAGGGGACACTACTGTACATCTGTGTGTGTTTCAGAGGACACTACTGTACATGAGTGTGTTTCAGAGGACACTACTGTACATGAGTGTGTTTCAGAGGACACTACTGTACATGAGTGTGTTTCAGGAGACACTACTGTACATGAGTGTGTTTCAGGAGACACTACTGTACATGAGTGTGTTTCAGGGGACACTACTGTACATGAGTGTGTTTCAGGGGACACTACTGTACATGAGTGTTTCAGGAGACTCTACTGTACATGAGTGTGTTTCAGGGGACACTACTGTACATGAGTGTGTTTCAGGAGACTCTACTGTACATGAGTGTGTTTCAGGGGACACTACTGTACATGAGTGTGTTTCAGGAGAGACTACTGTACATATGTGTGTTTCAGGGGACACCACTGTACATGTGTGTGTGTGTGTTTCAGGGGACGCTACTGTACATTTGTGTGTGTTTCAGGGGACACTACTGTACATGTGTGTTTCAGGGGACACCACTGTACATGTGTGTGTGTTTCAGGGGACACTACTGTACATGTGCGTGTGTTTCAGGGGACACCACTGTACATGTGTGTTTTTTTCAGGGGACACTACTGTACATGTGTGTGTGTTTCAGGGGACACCACTGTACATGTGTGTGTGTTTCAGGGGACGCTACTGTACATGTGTGTGTATTTCAGGGGACTCTCCTGTACATGTGTGTGTGATTCAGGGGACACTACTGTACATGTGTGTGTGTTTCAGGGGACACCACTGTACATGTGTGTGTGTGTGTCAGGGGACGCTACTGTAAAGGTGTGTTTCAGGGGACACTACTGTACATGTATGTTTGTGTTTCAGGGGACACCACTGTACATGTCTCCAGAACTGGTGGAAGAGAAGCCATATGACCACACAGCTGATCTTTGGTGAGTCACGAGACACTGTATGTTGGATACTGTTACTGGCTGTGTCACTTACTGGCTGTGTAACACTGCTTACTGGCTGTGTAACAAACTGCTGTGTAACACTGCTTACTGGCTGTGTAACACTGTTTACTGGTGGCTGGACACTGTCTGCTGAGTAACACTGTTTACTGGCTGTGTAACACAGTTTACTGGCTGTGTAACGAACTGCTGTGTAACGCTGCTTACTGGCTGTGTGACACTGTCTGCTGAGTGACACTGTGTGTGTGTGTTTCAACAGGGCGATGGGGTGCATACTGTATGAGCTGTACGTGGGCACGCCCCCATTCTACACCAACAGCATCTTCCAGCTGGTGTCAATGATCATCAAGGACCCGGTGAAGTGGCCCAAGACCATGAGCTCGGTGTTCAAGGACTTCCTGCAGGGCCTGCTCAACAAGAACCCTCGCCAGCGGCTGTCCTGGCCGGACCTCCTCCACCACCCCTTCGTCGCCAGCAGTGTCAAAGGTCAGGGGTCAGGGTGGGAAAGGGACACGGGTCTGAAGGTAGGGAGGGAGAAGTGACAGCTCACAACGTCGTTCTTTCATGTGTGGCCCTGTTGTTCCTCTCTGTCCTTTTTTTCATGTGTGGCCCTGTTGTTCCTCTCTGTCCTTGTTGATCTACAGCCTCTGCAAACAGTACGCACATATCTGATGGAAGAAGAAAAAAAAAGTCTTGAAGAACAATCACGCATGCACACACACACACACACACACACACACACAGACACACACACATACAAACCATTCAAACACTACACATTACAAACACCAGAATAATTCACAGTGAATGGATTTCTTGTTACACACATGCAGAGACACACAACACACACACACACACAGCACAGTGACGACACTGACTGCCCACAGTGGCGGAGGCGGACAGCCAGCTGGAGAGCCCCTTCACCCAGCCCCTGACAGCGTCCATGATGGTGCTGAAGGAGCAGCAGTCCAAGGAGAAGGCTCACCCCCCAGGCACCTCCAAGATCCTCGCCCGCGCCAGGCGCAAAGCTCTGGAAGATGAACCGGTGAGGGGAGGTGGGGTGTGTGTGTGTGGGTGTGTGTGTGGGTGGGTGGGTGGTGGATGTGAGGCCTGCGCCAGATGTAAAGTTCTGGAGGATGAACCGGTGAGGTGGGTGGAGGGTGTGTATGTGTGTGGGGGTGGGTGTGGGGGTGAGGCCCGCACTAAACGTAAAGCTCTGGAGGATGAACCGGTAATGGGGCTGGAGGGGATGTAAGTATGTGTGGGGTGGTGTCTATGGAATATTCTTTTTCAGGGCTTCTGTCACTTTCTGGCTTGTTTCCTGGCTCGGTTGTTGGGTCGCTGCACTGCTGAACACATCACCGGTTGCCTGCAGGTCTTGCAGTCATGGGACAGGGTCTGTCCACCCTGTGATGTCTGCCCACTTTTTCCACTGTCTGCTTCATCTTCTTTTCCACTGCACTGTTCCCCGAAGGATGGTCTTCCAGAGCCTGTTAGATCTTGTCAAATGGGCATGCCATCTCATTTTTCGTTTTTTATATCTTCATACCAACCAGCTGATCATTTTCCTGACTTCAGCATTTGTTTTGTGGTCTTTAAAGAAGATGCTAAGAAGTCATCAGTTGTTATTCATTCCAGGAAGATGTTGAAAACTGTAGGAGATAGAAGACAGCCTTGACAGACCCCCATCTGATGTGTGGAACCAGATGGCAACGTTTCCATGAACAAGGACTGTACTGATGTTTTGTGTAGGGCTGTTTTCAGGGCCACTGACATCCCTAGATATGTGTCAGTGATGTTTTGTGTAGGGCTGTTTTCACTGACAACCCTAGGTATGTGTCAGTGATGTTTTGTGTAGGGCTGTTTTCACTGACAACCCTAGATATGTGTCAGTGATGTTTTGTGTAGGGCTGTTTTCAGGGCCGCTGACATCCCTAGATATGTGTCAGTGATGTTTTGTGTAGGGCTGTTTTCACTGACAACCCTAGATATGTGTCAGTGATGTTTTGTGTAGGACTGTTTTCACTGACAACTCTAGATAATGTGTCAGTGATGTTTTGTGTAGGGCTGTTTTCACTGACAACCCTAGATACGTGTCAGTGATGTTTTGTGTAGGGCTGTTTTCACTGACAACTCTAGATAATGTGTCAGTGATGTTTTGTGTAGGGCTGTTTTCACTGACAACTCTAGATGTGTGTCAGTGATGTTTTGTGTAGGGCTGTTTTCACTGACAACCCTAGATGTGTGTCAGTGATGTTTTGTGTAGGGCTGTTTTCACTGACAACTCTAGATATGTGTCAGTGATGTTTTGTGTAGGGCTGTTTTCACTGACAACTCTAGATGATGTGTCAGTGATGTTTTGTGTAGGACTGTTTTCATTGACAACTCTAGATATATGTCAGTGATGTTTTGAACATTGAAAGGCCGGAATCATGTTCACTGAGCAGTCCTTGGGACTGGGGGTGAACACATGGAAACAGTGACAGTCCTCAATGGACGCTTCAGTCTGACTCCAGTGGAGAAAGCTGTGAAGAAGAGATTTACCTTTCGCCACTTGTAGGCCCAGAAAGCTTGACAATTGTGACAGTGTGGTGTGGTGTGTGTGGATCAGTCAGCATGCGTTGACACCTGGGAAGTGAAAGTGAAAGTGATGGTGTGTCCCCAGAAACCTTGATGATTGTGACAGTGTGGCGTGGTGTGTGTGGATGAGTCAGCATGCTTTGACACCTGGGAAGTGAAAGTGAAAGTGATGGTGTGTCCCCAGAAACCTTGATGATTGTGACAGTGTGGCGTGGTGTGTGTGGATGAGTCTGCATGCTTTGACACCTGGGAAGTGAAAGTGAAAGTGATGGTGTGTCTTCAGAAAGCTGCCCCGCCCCCAGACAAGGCCCCACCCCCTGCCGAGCCCCGCCCCCAGGCCTGGGAGGGCGACCAGAGGGACGGGGGAGGGGGTGAGGGTGAGGGGCCCACCACCACCGCTCCCCCCTCCCACCTGGCGCCAGATGCTTGGGAGACAAGCAGCTTCAACAAGGTGAGGGCTGTGTGTGGGGGATGGGGGGTGGACAGGGGTCAGATTCTGTCTCTGGGAACCTGGGACATTTTCCTTTGGTTTTGTTGTTGGGAGTGTGCTTTTGATTTATTGTACTTAGCTTTTTATTTATTGTTTTTTGCTTTTAAATTGTACAGTACTTATGGTTCTTTCTTTGTTTTTTTTGGGTTTTTTTTGATAAGTGTAGTATGTAGGGCCTTTGGTTGTTATTTGTTTCTGTGTACTGTTCTTTTTTTTATATCAAGTATGTAGTCATTTGAAATGGAGTTGTTGTTTTTTTTGTAAGAGTGACATTTTAGTTTGTGTGTTGACGTTGTAATGGAGTATTTCTATTATGTGTGTGTGTGTTTGTAAGTGGTTTTTGTAGTCACTTGAAATGGAGTTGTTGTTTTTTGTAAGAGTGACATTTTAATTTGTGTGTTGATGTTGTAATGGAGTATTTCTATTATGTGTGTGTGTGTTTGTAAGTGGTTTTGTTTTCAGTGGTTTTATGTTAATCATTGAACCTTGCACCCAAAGCTTTAGACTGAAAAGAAGAGTGGTTGTTATTGTTTTTGCTTTCTGCACTGATCCCTAGGGCACAGTCATGATCACAGCACTGGCCTGTGCCATTATACTGTTTGTATGTTTTGAGGTGGAAATGATAATGGAGAGAGGGGGAAAAGGGGGTTGATTAGGAAAACTTTAGAACTAGAAATAAATGGTTTTGAGTTTTGATTTCATGCATGAACATAGAATAATTGTAAGGAAATAAAACTGATGCCAGTGGAAGGATTGAACGTAGAAAATGGTCTTTAACAGCGTTAGAAGTGGAGAGTAACAACGTGTCTTAGTTGAAATTACAAGGATGGTGACCCCTTTCATTCCTTGGTCCTGTCAACAGGAGTTAACTTCCCGTCCTATTTTGTCACCTGAAATAATGCCTCTGTTCCCACGTGTGTGTGTGTGTGTGTGTGTGTGTGTGTGTGTGATTTAATGTCAGTACATTCCATTTGCCCTGTGTGTGTGTGTGTGTGTGTGTGTGTGTGTGCTTTGCTATTGACACAGTCTATTTGTCATGTCTGTGAGTCTTGATGATAATGCCCTATGTTGTCAGTTTTTGTAACTTGTTCCCAAATCGATGTTCAGTGTTAGCTCTGTGGACTCCTGTGCAAAGGAGGTAGAGTGCTTTGTAAATATCCACTATGTTGTTAGTATTATTGTTATTATTATTTTTAGTAGTAGTAGTAGTAGTGTTGTTAGGATGATTGTAGTGACTGGACAGCTATGTTTGGCACAAGAGCCTACAGATGTTGTGTTTTGATTGGTACCGCAGAGAATGGAAGGAGAACAGGTAACAGTATTTTCTGTTGGTCACTGTCATGTACTGGTGGTGGTCACTTGTCATGTAGTGGTGGTGGTCACTTGTCATGTAGCGGTCACTTGTCATGTATTGGTGTGTAGTGGTCACTTGTCATGTACTGGTGGTGGTCACTTGTCATGTAGCGGTCACTTGTCATGTAGTGGTCACTTGTCATGTACTGGTGTAGTGGTCATTTGTCATGTACTGGTATGTAGTGGTCACTTGTCATGTACTGGCGTGGTGGTCACTTGTCATGTACTGGTATGTAGTGGTCACTTGTCATGTACTGGTATGTAGTGGTCACTTGTCATGTACTGGTGTGGTGGTCACTTGTCATGTACTGGTGTGGTGGTCACTTGTCATGTACTGGCATAGTGGTCACTTGTTGTGTACTTATATCTTTGTGTGTGTGTGTGTGTGTGTGTGCCGTGGAAGCTGTGATATGTAGACTATAAATGAGTGTGTGGAGGAGGGGGGTAGAGGAGGTGTAGGGTAATGTGTGTGTGTGTGTGTGTTGGAGCTCATGTACGTTTATATGTATTTGACTGTGCTTTCATATCTGTGAAACTGCATGTTCGGTGCATATCTGTTATGCATGTGTGGGTGTATATGTGAATGTGTGTCTTCATGTTTTACATCTATTTGCTTATATATCATTTATTCACCTCCTTTTTTTTTTTTTCCTCAAGGCCTGACTAAGCGCGTTGGGTTACGCTGCTGGTCAGGCATCTGCTTGGCAGATGTGGTGTAGCGTATATGGATTTGTCCGAACGCAGTGACGCCTCCTTGAGCTACTGAAACTGAAACTGTGTACTGGTGTAGTGGTCACTTGTCATGTACTGGTGTAGTGGTCACTTGTCATGTACTGGTGTAGTGGTCACTTGTCATGTACTCATGTAGTGGTCACTTGTCTGTACTGTGTGGCCAGAGCATTACTTCACTGACCTGGTGGGCGTCTTTCTCTTCTGCCAGTGTGTGTGTGTGTGTGTGTGTGTGTGTGTGTGTGTACTGCTTGCCCCTCCTGTGGACAGTGTGGCCTGCCAGGAGAAGGGCTGTCCGACTTGCTCTGCCTTTCGCAGCACTGCCCAGGGCTAGAAATTCCCACAGCATTTTGACTAGTCCTGGGGAAATTTACTTGTCCCCATCCCTTCCTCTCCTTGTTTCTGCTTGCCCTTCCTAACTAAAGGGATGGTTAATAACTGTCCCTAGTGCTACAACAAGCTGCCAGACAACATTTAGTGTATGAGTAGTATGCATTACAGGAAAATAAAACAAGAGAGGCAAGGCCTTCAAGACTCACTTGTGATACACTTTAAAAAAAAAATCCAAGGTTTTTATGTATTGTGTATAATTTCAAAATGTAATGTTTAAGATGAGAAAGATCAGTTTAAAGTGAATTAAGTCCCCTAGTGTTAATTACAGAGTAATTTCCCTTGTTTACTATCTGCACCAAAACGTTTTCAAAATAAATAAAACTTCCATGGTTAGCAAAAGAAGTTCCTGTTTGAACAAAAAATGATAATAATGACTGCTCTTGTTGTTGGGTCAGAATATCAGATCAAAGTGCCAAGTTTTGAGAATACAAAAAATATAAATATAACAGTAAATGCTGTTTGCATATAATTAGGCTTCATTTTTTTTTTTTTTTTTTTGTGCCCATCCCAGAGGTGCAGTATTGTTTTAAACAAGATGACTGGAAAGAACTGAATTTTTCCTATTTTTATGCCAAATTTGGTGTCAACTGACAAGTATTTGCAGAGAAAATGGCAATGTTAAAGTTTACCACGGACACACAGACACACACACACACAGACAACCGAACACCGGGT
This sequence comes from Babylonia areolata, assembly GCF_041734735.1. Classification (NCBI taxonomy): domain Eukaryota; kingdom Metazoa; phylum Mollusca; class Gastropoda; order Neogastropoda; family Buccinidae; genus Babylonia; species Babylonia areolata. The sequence goes on along the minus strand of NC_134904.1, from coordinate 8,181,794 downwards.
TAAAACAGACTCACTTTGTTTACACAAGTGAGTCAAAAAGCAGAGTGGGGGTGGAGGTTTTACAGTAAAACGGGGAGGAGGGAAGTCTGCACAAAAGCTGCTCAGACACCTGTCACAACACAGTCACAAACTGGTTCCCCGATGGACATGTGTAGAAAGCATTCGCACCTGTCTGCCAGAAGTATAGCTGCCCTGGACAGTAGGATGGTGGGTGTTTCCAGCCCTGCTGGCTCTATAAGTGTACCTCTGTCTGACCACCTGACTTCTGTTCCTTGCTGTTTCTGTAAGTGTACCTCTGTCTGACCACCTGATCTGTTCCTTGCTGTTTCTGTAAGTGTACCCCTGTCTGACCACCTGACTTCTGTTCCTTGCTGTTTCTGTAAGTGTACCTCTGACCACCTGACTTCTGTTCCTTGCTGTTTCTGTAAGTGTACCTCTGTCTGACCACCTGACTTCTGTTCCTTGCTGTTTCTGTCTGTAAGTGTACCTCTGTCTGACCACCTGACTTCTGTTCCTTGCTGTTTCTGTAAGTGTACCTCTGTCTTATCACCTGACTTCTGTTCCTTGCTGTTTCTGTAAGTGTACCTCTGTCTGACCACCTGACTTCTGTTCCTTGCTGTTTCTGTAAGTGTACCTCTGTCTGACCACCTGACTTCTGTTTCTTGCTGTTTCTGTAAGTGTACCCCTGTCTGACCACCTGACTTCTGTTCCTTGCTGTTTCTGTAAGTGTACCTCTGTCTGACCACCTGACTTCTGTTCGTTGCTTCAGAAGTGAAAATTTGTTTCTGTGGTTCAGTTCTCATGTTTTTTTTTGTTTTGTTTTTTAACTTAAATTTTTTTTTTTTTTTTTTTTTTACAAAAACATGTATACAATACAGAGAATAGTATGAAACAAACAATATAAAACGAACAGTAGTATCTTCCACTACAGAGAGATAGATAGAACAAAACAAAACAAAATAGACTAAACAAGGCAGAACAAATCTGTAACAACAACAACAGCAACAACAAAAAAGAAAGAAAAAAAAAAAGAAGATTTGTCCAATCATTCAATCAATCAATGTTTGCACATTAATGATTGTAGTAATCATGATGATTTAAGATGACATTAATAATAAATAGCCTGGACCAGTTGTAACATAGCAACAGCATCAATTGTGTCAACTATTACAGTAATGGTATCTAGGGTAAGGCGAAAGCAAGTGGTGGCATTATAATATCATAATAATAAGGAGCATGAGTAAACCACTTCTGCATTATTGGAAAAGAAAGCTTGTAGTTAATCACATTGTAAAGACAACAACAACCATAAAAGTTGAAAAAATTAACAAATAATACATATAAGAAACAACAGTTCTCATGTTTGTGTAGGTAATAAAAAGAGGAATGGTCAGGAATGAATGTTTGTTGTTAGGATCAGCTCTGGTTTGTGCAGCCGATGCCAGTTGTCGCTGATTGTCTGTGTTGAGAATGAGTTCCGTCAAACTAAATGTGGGGCTTTTTTCTTTCTTTTTTTTTTTTTTGCTCAGTGCCTGACCAGCATGTTGGGTTTATGTTCAGGTCAGGCATCTCCCTTGTGTAACTTTTGAACTTGTTTTAACAGATGTAATGTAGCCTATCAGTCTGCATGCTTTGACGCCTTGAAATTGAACCTGAACCATATTGTTTCATTTTTTGATTGATTTGTTTGACGGATTATTTTATTTTTGGATTGATGTTTTTTTGATAGATTATTTTTGTTTGTTTGTTTATTTATTTATTCGTTTTGATTTGACGGCAGCAGAAGAAAGGGGAGGTAGGATTTTGGTGGCTGCAAGCTACTCACTATATGTTGTCTGTTGACCATCTGGTGAATATTGTCCTTTGTCTGTCTGGTGTCTGTCTGGTGTCTGTCTGGTGTCTGGTGTCTGTCTGGTGTCTGTCTGATGTCTCTCTGGTGTCTGGTGTCTGTCTGGTGTCTGTCTGATGTCTGTCTGGTGTCTGTCTGATGTCTCTCTGGTGTCTCTTTGGTGTCTGACGTCTGTCTGGTGTCTGTCTGGTGTCTGGTGTCTGTCTGGTGTCTGTCTGATGTCTGTCTGGTGTCTCTCTGGTGTCTCTTTGGTGTCTGATGTCTGTCTGGTGTCTGTCTGGTGTCTGGTGTCTGTCTGATGTCTCTCTGGTGTCTGGTGTCTGTCTGGTGTCTGTCTGGTGTCTGTCTGGTGTCTGGTGTCTGTCTGGTGTCTCTTTGGTGTCTGATGTCTGTCTGGTGTCTCTTTGGTGTCTGGTGTCTGTCTGGTGTCTCTTTGGTGTCTGGTGTCTGTCTGATGTCTGTCTGGTGTCTGTCTGGTGTCTCTCTGGTGTCTGGTGTCTGTCTGGTGTCTTTCTGGTGTCTGTCTGGTGTCTGGTGTCTGTCTGGTGTCTGGTGTCTGTCTGGTGTCTGGTGTCTGGTGTCTGTCTGGTGTCTGGTGTCTGTCTGGTGTCTGTCTGGTGTCTGTCTGATGTCTCTCTGGTGTCTGGTGTCTGTCTGATGTCTGTCTGGTGTCTGGTGTCTGTCTGATGTCTCTCTGGTGTCTGGTGTCTGTCTGATGTCTCTCTGGTGTCTGGTGTCTGTCTGATGTCTCTCTGGTGTCTGGTGTCTCTCTGGTCTCTGTCTGGTGTCTGTCTGGTGTCTGTCTGGTGTCTCTGGTGTCTGGTGTCTGGTGTCTGTCTGATGTCTGTCTGGTGTCTGATGTCTCTCTGGTGTCTGGTGTCTGTCTGGTGTCTGTCTGATGTCTGTCTGGTGTCTCTTAGGTGTCTGGTGTCTGGTGTCTGTCTGATGTCTGTCTGGTGTCTGATGTCTGTCTGGTGTCTGGTGTCTGTCTGGTGTCTGTCTGGTGTCTGGTGTCTGTCTGGTGTCTGGTGTCTGTCTGGTGTCTGGTGTCTCTCTGGTGTCTGGTGTCTGTCTGGTGTCTGGTGTCTCTCTGGTGTCTGTCTGGTGTCTGGCGTCTGTCTGGTGTCTCTCTGGTGTCTGGTGTCTGTCTGATGTCTGTCTGGTGTCTCTTAGGTGTCTGGTGTCTGTCTGGTGTCTGTCTGGTGTCTGTTTGGTGTCTGTTGTCTGTTTGGTGTCTGGTGTCTCTCTGGTGTCTGGTGTCTGTCTGGTGTCTGGTGTCTCTCTGGTGTCTGTCTGGTGTCTGGCGTCTGTCTGGTGTCTCTCTGGTGTCTGTCTGGTGTCTGATGTCTCTCTGGTGTCTGTCTGGTGTCTGGTGTCTGGTGTCTGTCTGGTGTCTGTCTGGTGTCTGTCTGATGTCTGTCTGGTGTCTGTCTGATGTCTCTCTGGTGTCTGGTGTCTGTCTGGTGTCTGTCTGATGTCTCTCTGGTGTCTGTCTGGTGTCTCTCTGGTGTCTGGTGTCAGTCTGATGTCTCTCTGGTGTCTGTCTGATGTCTGGTGTCTGTCTGATGTCTGTGTGGTGTCTGTCTCATGTCTGTCTGGTGTCTGTTGTCTTTCTGGTGTCTGTCTCATGTCTGTCTGGTGTCTGGTGTCTGTCTGGTGTTTGTCTGGTGTCTGGTGTCTGGTGTCTGTCTGGTGTCTGATGTCTGTCTGGTGTCTGTGTTTGTCTGGTGTCTGTCTGGTGTCTGGTGTCTGTCTGGTGTCTGATGTCTGTCTGGTGTTTGTCTGGTGTCTGGTGTCTGATGTCTGTCTGGTGTCTGGTGTCTGTCTGGTGTTTGTCTGGTGTCTGGTGTCTGTCTGGTGTCTGATGTCTCTCTGGTGTCTGTCTGATGTCTCTCTGGTGTCTCTTTGGTGTCTGGTGTCTGGTGTCTGTCTGATGTCTGTCTAGTGTCTCTTAGGTGTCTGGTGTCTGTCTGGTGTCTCTCTGGTGTCTGGTGTCTGTCTGGTGTCTCTCTGGTGTCTGGTGTCTGTCTGGTGTCTGTCTAGTGTCTCTTAGGTGTCTGGTGTCTGTCTGATGTCTCTCTGGTGTCTGGTGTCTGTCTGATGTCTCTCTGATGTCTGTTGGATGTCTCTCTGGTGTCTGGTGTCTGTCTGGTGTCTGTCTGATGTCTCTCTGGTGTCTGGTGTCTGTCTGATGTCTCTCTGATGTCTGTTGGATGTCTCTCTGGTGTCTGGTGTCTGTCTGATGTCTCTCTGATGTCTGTTGGATGTCTCTCTGGTGTCTGGTGTCTGTCTGATGTCTGTCTGGTGTCTGTCTGGTGTCTGCCTGGTGTCTCTTTGGTGTCTGGTGTCTGGTGTCTCTTTGGTGTCTGGTGTCTGGCGTCTGTCTGGTGTCTGTCTGGTGTCTGGTGTCTGTCTGATGTCTCTCTGGTGTCTGGTGTCTGGCGTCTGTCTGGTGTCTGGCGTCTGTCTGGTGTCTGGCGTCTGTCTGGTGTCTGTCTGATGTCTCTCTGGTGTCTGGTGTCTGGCGTCTGTCTGGTGTCTGGCGTCTGTCTGGTGTCTGGTGTCTGTCTGGTGTCTGTCTAGTGTCTCTTAGGTGTCTGGTGTCTGTCTGATGTCTCTCTGGTGTCTGGTGTCTGTCTGATGTCTGTCTGGTGTCTGGTGTCTGTCTGATGTCTCTCTGGTGTCTGGTGTCTGTCTGATGTCTGTCTAGTGTCTCTTAGGTGTTTGGTGTCTGTCTGATGTCTCTCTGGTGTCTGGTGTCTGTCTGATGTCTCTCTGATGTCTGTTGGATGTCTCTCTGGTGTCTGGTGTCTGTCTGGTGTCTGTCTGATGTCTCTCTGGTGTCTGGTGTCTGTCTGGTGTCTCTCTGGTGTCTGGTGTCTGTCTGATGTCTGTCTGGTGTCTGTCTGATGTCTCTCTGGTGTCTCTTTGGTGTCTGACGTCTGTCTGGTGTCTCTCTGGTGTCTGGTGTCTGTCTGGTGTCTGTCTGGTGTCTGTCTGATGTCTCTCTGGTGTCTCTTTGGTGTCTGATGTCTGTCTGGTGTCTGTCTGATGTCTTTCTGGTGTCTCTTTGGTGTCTGATGTCTCTCTGGTGTCTGGTGTCTGTCTGGTGTCTGTCTGGTGTCTGTCTGGTGTCTGGTGTCTGTCTGGTGTCTCTTTGGTGTCTGATGTCTGTCTGGTGTCTCTTTGGTGTCTGATGTCTTTCTGGTGTCTCTTTGGTGTCTGATGTCTGTCTGGTGTCTGTCTGGTGTCTCTCTGGTGTCTGGTGTCTGTCTGGTGTCTGTCTGGTGTCTGTCTGGTGTCTGGTGTCTGTCTGGTGTCTGTCTGGTGTCTGTCTGGTGTCTCTCTGGTGTCTGGTGTCTGTCTGGTGTCTGTCTGGTGTCTGTCTGATGTCTCTCTGGTGTCTGGTGTCTGTCTGATGTCTGTCTGGTGTCTGGTGTCTGTCTGATGTCTCTCTGGTGTCTGGTGTCTGTCTGATGTCTCTCTGGTGTCTGGTGTCTCTCTGGTCTCTGTCTGGTGTCTGTCTGGTGTCTCTGGTGTCTGGTGTCTGGTGTCTGTCTGATGTCTGTCTGGTGTCTGATGTCTCTCTGGTGTCTGGTGTCTGTCTGGTGTCTGTCTGATGTCTGTCTAGTGTCTCTTAGGTGTCTGGTGTCTGTCTGATGTCTGATGTCTGTCTGGTGTCTGCTGTCTGTCTGGTGTCTGTCTGGTGTCTGTCTGGTGTCTGATGTCTGTCTGGTGTCTGGTGTCTGTTTGGTGTCTGGTGTCTGTCTGGTGTCTGGTGTCTGTCTGGTGTCTTCTGTCTCTCTGGTGTCTCTTTGGTGTCTGGTGTCTGGCGTCTGTCTGGTGTCTGGTGTCTGTCTGATGTCTGTCTGGTGTCTCTTAGGTGTCTGGTGTCTGTCTGGTGTCTGGTGTCTGTCTGATGTCTGTCTGGTGTCTGGTGTCTGTCTGGTGTCTCTTAGGTGTCTGGTGTCTGTCTGGTGTCTGGTGTCTGTCTGGTGTCTGTCTGGTGTCTGGCGTCTGTCTGGTGTCTCTCTGGTGTCTGTCTGGTGTCTGATGTCTCTCTGGTGTCTGTCTGGTGTCTATCTGGTGTCTGTCTGGTGTCTGTCTGCTGTCTGTCTGATGTCTGTCTGGTGTCTGTCTGATGTCTCTCTGGTGTCTGGTGTCTGTCTGGTGTCTCTCTGGTGTCTGATGTCTGTCTGGTGTCTGTCTGGTGTCTGTCTGGTGTCTGGTGTCTGTCTGGTGTCTGTCTGCTGTCTGTCTGGTGTCTGTCTGGTGTCTGTCTGTCTGGTGTCTGTCTGTCTGGTGTCTGTCTGGTGTCTGTCTGTCTGGTGTCTGTCTGGTGTCTGTCTGGTGTCTGTCTGGTGTCTGTCTGTCTGGTGTCTGTCTGTCTGATGTCTGTGTGGTGTCTGTCTGATGTCTGTGTGGTGTCTGTCTGATGTCTGTGTGGTGTCTGTCTGATGTCTGTCTGGTGTCTGTCTGATGTCTGTCTGGTGTCTGGTGTCTGTCTGGTGTTTGTCTGGTGTCTGGTGTCTGTCTGGTGTCTGGTGTCTGTCTGGTGTCTGGTGTTTGTCTGGTGTCTGTCTGGTGTCTGGTGTCTGTCTGGTGTCTGATGTCTGTCTGGTGTTTGTCTGGTGTCTGGTGTCTGATGTCTGTCTGGTGTCTGGTGTCTGTCTGGTGTTTGTCTGGTGTCTGGTGTCTGTCTGGTGTCTGATGTCTCTCTGGTGTCTGTCTGATGTCTCTCTGGTGTCTGGTGTCTGTCTGATGTCTCTCTGGTGTCTGGTGTCTGTCTGATGTCTGTCTGGTGTCTCTTAGGTGTCTGGTGTCTGTCTGGTGTCTCTCTGGTGTCTGGTGTCTGTCTGTTGTCTCTCTGGTGTCTGGTGTCTGTCTGATGTCTGTCTGGTGTCTGGTGTCTGTCTGATGTCTGTCTAGTGTCTCTTAGGTGTTTGGTGTCTGTCTGATGTCTCTCTGGTGTCTGGTGTCTGTCTGATGTCTCTCTGATGTCTGTTGGATGTCTCTCTGGTGTCTGGTGTCTGTCTGGTGTCTGTCTGATGTCTCTCTGGTGTCTGGTGTCTGTCTGATGTCTCTCTGATGTCTGTTGGATGTCTCTCTGGTGTCTGGTGTCTGTCTGGTGTCTGTCTGATGTCTCTCTGATGTCTGTTGGATGTCTCTCTGGTGTCTGGTGTCTGTCTGATGTCTGTCTGGTGTCTGTCTGGTGTCTGCCTGGTGTCTCTTTGGTGTCTGGTGTCTGGTGTCTCTTTGGTGTCTGGTGTCTGGCGTCTGTCTGGTGTCTGTCTGGTGTCTGGTGTCTGTCTGATGTCTCTCTGGTGTCTGTCTGGTGTCTGGTGTCTGTCTGGTGTCTGTCTGGTGTCTGGTGTCTGTCTGATGTCTCTCTGGTGTCTGTCTGATGTCTGTCTGGTGTCTGTCTGGTGTCTGCCTGGTGTCTCTTTGGTGTCTGGTGTCTGGTGTCTCTTTGGTGTCTGGTGTCTGGCGTCTGTCTGGTGTCTGGCGTCTGTCTGGTGTCTGTCTGATGTCTCTCTGGTGTCTGTCTGGTGTCTGGTGTCTGTCTGATGTCTCTCTGGTGTCTGGTGTCTGGTGTCTGGCGTCTGTCTGGTGTCTGTCTGGTGTCTGGTGTCTGTCTGATGTCTGTCTGGTGTCTGTCTGGTGTCTGGTGTCTGTCTGGTGTCTCTTTGGTGTCTGGTGTCTGTCGGATGTCTCTCTGGTGTCTGGTGTCTGTCTGGTGTCTCTTTGGTGTCTGTTGTCTGTCTGGTGTCTGGTGTCTCTCTGGTGTCTGTCTGGTGTCTCTTTGGTGTCTGGTGTCTGTCTGGTGTCTCTTTGGTGTCTGGTGTCTGTCTGGTGTCTCTTTGGTGTCTGTTGTCTGTCTGGTGTCTGTCTGGTGTCTGGCGTCTGTCTGATGTCTGTCTGATGTCTCTCTGGTGTCTCTTAGGTGTCTGGTGTCTGTCTGGTGTCTGTCTGGTGTCTGTTGTCGTTCTGGTGTCTGTCTCATGTCTGTATGGTGTCTGTTGTCTGTTGTCCGTCCGGTGTCTGTTGTCTGTCCAGTGTCTTGTCTGTCTGGTATCTGTTGTATGGTGTCTGTCTGGTATCTATTGTGTGGTGTCTGTCTGGTATCCGTTGTCTGTCCAGTGTATGTTGTCTGTCTGGTGTTTCTTGTCTGTTGTCTGATGTCTTGTGTCTGATGTCTGTCTGGTACCAGGTGTCTGTTGCTTGGTGTATGTTGTCTGTAGTCTGTTTGGTACCAGGTGTCTGTTGATTGGTGTATGTTGTCTGGTGTCTGTAGTCTGGTGTATGCTGTCTGTTGTATGATGTTTGCTGTCTGTTCTCTGGTTTCTGGTGTATGGTGGTGTCTGTTGTGTGGTGTCTGGTGTGTGGTGTCTCTTGTGTGTGGTGTGGTGAATGGTGTCTGGTGTATGGTGTCTGCTGTATGGTGAATTGTGTCTGTTGTATGCTGTTTGTTGTATGGTGTCCTCTGTCTGTTGTATGCTGTCTGTTGCATGCTGTCTGTTGTATGATGTCTGTTGCATGGTGTCTGTTGTATGCTGTCTGGTGTCTGTTGTATGATGTCTGTTTATGCTGTCTGTTGTATGCTGTCTGTTGTATGATGTCTGGTGTCTGTTGTATGCTGTCTGTTGCATGCTGTCTGTTTATGCTGTCTGTTGTATGCTGTCTGTTGTATGCTGTCTGGTGTCTGTTGCATGGTGTCTGTTGTATGCTGTCTGTTGTATGCTGTCTGGTGTCTGTTGCATGGTGTCTGTTGTTTGGTGTATGCTGTCTAGTGTCTATTGCCTCATATCTGATGTCTAGTGGCTGTTGTCTGTTGTCTTTTGTCTTGCATGTGTGTATATATGACATGATGTACATAGCGTTCACTGCCAGAAGCTTTGAGTTTATGGTTCAGTGGTGTTATGTGCTTTCACCACTTTCTTGATGACTGGAGTGTGTGTGTGTGTGTGTGTGTCTGTCTGTCTGTCTGTTTTTTTTTTAATTGTAAAGTGATTTGAGAGGTTTGAAAGCGCTTTATAAATGTACTATCATTATCATCATCATCTTCGTCATCATCATCATCATCATCTCTCTCACTGGCTTTGTGGCTGCCCCTGTGTTTTTAGATGACTGGGCTGCACATGTTATTTCACAGATTTACAGCTGTGTCTTTCTATGTCTTGTCTCTCCACATGTTATTGCCCACTCTTCAGATGTGTCTTTCCACATCTTGTCTCTCCACATGTTACTGCCCACACTGCAGCTGTGCCTTTCACACCTTGTCTTTCCACATGTCATTGCCCACACTGCAGCTGTGTCTTTCCACATCTCGTCTTTCCACATGTTTCTGCCCACACTGCAACTGTGTCTTTCCACACCTCGTCTTTCCACATGCTTCTGCCCACACTGCAGATGTGTCTTTCCACACCTTGTCTTTCCACATGTTTCTGCCCACACTGCAGCGTTGTCTTTCCACACCTTGTCTTTCCACATGTTTCTTCCCACATGTTATTGCCCACACTGCAGCTGTGTCTTTCCACACCTTGTCTTTCCACATGTTATTGCCCACACTGCAGCTGTGTCTTTCCACATCTCGTCTTTCCACATGTTACTGCCCACACTGCAGCTGTGTCTTTCCACACCTTGTCTTTCCACATGTTACTGCCCACACTGCAGCTGTGTCTTTCCACACCTGGTCTTTCCACATGTTACTGCCCACACTGCAGCTGTGTCTTTCCACACCTTGTCTTTCCACATGCTTCTGCCCACACTGCAGCTGTGTCTTTCCACACCTTGTCTTTCCACATGTTACTGCCCACACTGCAGCTGTGTCTTTCCACACCTTGTCTTTCCACATGTTACTGCCCACACTGCAGATGTGTCTTTCCACACCTTGTCTTTCCACATGTTTCTGCCCACTTCCACACCTTGTCTTTCCACATGTTACTGCCCACACTGCAGCTTTGTCTTTCCACATCTCTCTTTAGTCTAGACCTTTAGCCATTACCATTTGTATTTAGCAATGCGTTTATTTAGAACTCAAGCCTTTAATATATGCCTTTTAGTGGTGTGTTTATTGAAACCTTTAGCTTTTGCCATTTGTATTTAGCAGTGTGTTTATTTAGAACTCAAGCCTTTAATATATGCCTTTTAGCGGTGTATATATTCAAACCTGTAGCCTTTGCCATTTGTATTTAGCAGCGTGTTTATTTAGAACTTAAGCCTTTAATATATGCCTTTTAGCGGTGTATATATTCAAACCTGTAGCCTTTGCCATTTGTATTTAGCAGCGTGTTTATTTAGAACTTAAGCCTTTAATATGCCTTTTAGCACTGTGTATATTCAGACCTTAGCCTTATCCCTATGTATTGAACAGTGTGTTTGTTCAGACCTTTAGCCTGAACTGTATGCATTGAACAGAGTGTATATTTAGACATTTAGCCATTACCCATTGTATTGAGCAGTGTGTATATTCATTTAGCCTTAACCCTATAAATTGAGCAGTGTTTATATTCAGACCTGTAGCCATGTCTCTGTTTATTGAGCAGTGTGTATGTTCAGACCTGTAGCCTTAACTCTATGTATTGAGCAGTGAGTATGTTCACACCTGTAGCCATGTCTCTATTTATTGAGCAGTGTGTATATTCACACCTGTAGCCTTAACCCTATAGATTGAACAGTGTTTATATTCAGACCTGTAGCCTTAACCTTATTTATTGAGCAGTATGTTCAGACCCATAGCCTTAACCCTATGTATTGAGCAGTGTGTATATTCATTTAGCCTTAACCCTATAAATTGAGCAGTGTTTATATTGAGACCTGTAGCCATGTCTGTATTTATTGAGCAGTGTGCATGTTCACCCCTGTAGCCTTAACTCTATTTATTGAGCAAGTGAGTATGTTCACACCTGTAGCCATGTCTCTATTTATTGAGCAGTGTGTATATTCACACCTGTAGCCTTAACCCTATAAATTGAACAGTGTTTATATTCAGACCTGTAGCCTTAACCCCATGTATTGAGCAGTGCGTATGTTCAGACCTGTAGCCGTAACCTTATGTATTGAGCAGTGTATATTAAGACCTGTAGCCTTAACCTTATGTATTGAGCAGTGTATATTCAGACCTGTAGCCTTAACCTTATGTATTGAGCAGTGTATATTAAGACCTGTAGCCTTAACCCTATTTATTGAGCAGTGAGTATGTTCAGACCCATGGCCTTAACCCTATGTATTGAGCAGTGTGTATATTCACACCTGTAGCCTTAACCTTATGTATTGAGCAGTATGTTCAGACCCATAGCCTTTAACCTTTGAATTGAGCAGTGTGTATATTCATTTAGCCTTAACCCTATAAATTGAGCAGTGTTTATATTCAGACCTGTAGCCATGTCTCTATTTATTGAGCAGTGAGTATATTCAGACCTGTAGCCTTAACCTGATGTACTGAGCAGTGAGTATGTTCAGACTGGTAGTCTTAACCCTATGTATTGAGCAGAGTGTATGTTCACACCTGTAGCCTTAACCTTATGTATTGAGCAGTGTTTATATTCAGACCTGTAGCCTTAACCCTATGTATTGAGCAGTGAGTATGTTCAGACCTTTAGCCTTAACCTGATGTACTGAGCAGTGTGTATGTTCAGACTTTTAGCCTTAACCTTATGTACTGAGCAGTGTGTATGTTCAGACCTTTAGCCTTAACCCTATGTATTGAGTAGTGTGTATGTTCACACCTGTAGCCATAACCCTATGTATTGAGCATTGAGTATGTTCAGACCCATAGCCTTTACCCTTTGTACTGAGCAGTGTGTATATTCACACCTGTAGCCTTAACCTTATGTATTGAGCAGTGTGTGTATTGACAGAATGTGGACCCCACCCCGCGCCCCGACCGGATTAGCAAGGACTACAAGAAGGAGTACCCCAGCATCGAAGTGGAGGGACGTCGCACCATCAAGAAGAAAGGAGACACCAAGAAAAACATTGAGAACGTCCGTCTGGAGGCAGAGGTATACTGCCTGTTTTCCTTGGTGTGTTGTGTTGGCAGGATATAATCCACACTCCTACAGACATGTTGGTATTTGTATTTGTATTTCTTTTTATCACAACAGATTTCTCTGTGTGAAATTCGGGCTGCCCTCCCCAGGGAGAGCGCGTAGCTATAATACAGTGCCACCCATTTTTTTTGTATTTTTTCCTGTGTGCAGTTTTATTTGTTTTTCCTATAGAAGTGGGTTTTTTCTACAGAATTTGGCCAGGAACAACCCTTTTGTTGTCGTGGGTTCTTTTACGTGCGCTAAGTGCTTGCTGCACACAGGACCTCGGTTTATCGTCTCATCTGAATGACTAGTGTTGGTAGAATATAAACCACTCCCTTACAGACTTGTTGGTAGTGTATAAACCACTCCCTTACAGACATGTTGGTAGTGTTGGTAGTAGATAAACCACTCCCTTACAGACATGTTGGTAGTGTTGGTAGTATATAAACCACTCCCTTACAGACATGTTGGTAGTGTTGGTAGTATATAAACCACTCCCTTACAGACATGTTGGTAGTGTTGGTAGTATATAAACCACTCTCCTACAGACATGTTGGTAGTATATAAACCACTCTCCTACAGACATGTTGGTAGTGTTGGTAGTATATAAACCACTCCCTTACAGACATGTTGGTCGTGTTGGTAGTATATAAACCACTCCCTTACAGACATGTTGATAATGTTGGTAGTATATAAACCACTCTCCTACAGACATTTTGATAGTGTTGGTAGTATATAAACCACTCTCGTACAGACATGTTGGTAGTGTTGGTAGAATATAATCCACACTCCTACAGACATGTTGGTAGTGTTGGTATATATAAACCACTCTCCTACAGACATGTTGATAGTGTTGGTAGTATATAAACCACTCTCATACAGACATGTTGGTAGTGTTGGTAGTATATAAACCACTCTCCTTCAGATATGATGGCAGTGTTGGTATATATAAACCATATTCCTACAGACATGTTGGTAGTGTTGGTAGTATATAAACCACTCCCTTACAGACATGTTGGTAGTGTTGGTAGTATATAAACCACTCTCCTACAGACATGTTGGTAGTGTTGGTAGTATATAAACCACTCCCTTACAGACATGTTGGTAGTGTTGGTAGTATATAAACCACTCCCTTACAGACATGTTGGTAGTGTTGGTAGAATATAAACCACTCTCCTTCAGATAAGATGGCAGTGTTGGTATATATAAACCACTCCCTTAAAGACATGTTGGTAGTGTGAAAACCAGTGCTGTACAGACATGTTGGTAGTGTTAGTAGTGTGAAAACCAGTGCTTTACAGATATGTTTGTAGTGTAAAAACCAGTACTTTACAGATGTGTTGGAAGTGTAAAAACCAGTGCTTTACAAACATGCTGGCAGTGTAAAAACCAGTGCTTTACAGATGTGTTGGTAGTGTAAATAGCCGAGCTTTACAGACATGTTGGTAGTGTAAAAACCAGTGCTTTTCAGACACAGATGTGTTGGTAGTGTTGGCAATGTAAAAACCAGTGTTTTGGCCAAGGCTCTCCACGCCATCTTGTCAGGTTTACGCTCTGTCTCGTCTTACGCTTTTTTCGGCTGTTCAGCGTATCCTTTTGGCCTTATTTTGTTGCATGCGGCTTGTGTTTATTGTATGCTTACATTCTGTGTACTCGATTCGACTCGGCACCCTCGATTCGTTCGATTTTTTCTGCCTCTAAGTCGATCCTGTCTTTCCTTTCTCTGTTGGGGGTCGGATTTTCGCTGGGTGCCTAAGCGCGGGTTCCATGCCTCGTGTGCCATACCACGAAGGCAGGGGATCATGATGCTGGGATTGAGACTCGGTAAGAGACTCTCCCAGGCCCGGAGCTCATGATTCCTCCCGATACGGACCGCGGCGATGCGTCGTTAGACGCTGATCGCGGAGGCGACTTTCGTACCAGTAAAACGGTCATGAAGGGGACCGGGGGGAAAGTGGTACGAGCGTCGCCTCCCGAGGTGTCCCAGCGCGAGGCAGGGAGAAGGGTGAATGGCAAGTCATCTCCGTGCTGTGGGGACTCGCAGCTAGGCGCGGACTCCCAAGGGGAGGCCGCGCCCGGCCATTACCCGGGTCCCCACTCGGAGACGGCCCTCACGTGCCCCATTGTTGTTCCCCCTCCTCCCTCCTCTGTCGACCCCCCTCCCCCACCTCCTTTTGGGGGGGAGAAAAATTTGGTTCCGGGGGGGGATCTCTACTTTGCCCACCCCGGGCCAAGCCACCCCAGTCTCCCCACGGGAGGGGATTCGGGGCGCGTGGCAACCTGCTCTGCAGGTCTTCCCGCTATCCGGCCGGTCTCCCCTGCTGGGGGAGGCCCGTGCGTGTCAGGCGGTTCGGGGCAGTCAGCCCGCTCGTCTTCGGGCGGGACTGACACCCAAGTCGGACCTGACCTCCCTCCGACTTGGCCAGGTTGTTCCCTTCATGGAGGTCAACGCACCAGTGACCCTTGGGGTTCGGGTCACAGTATGGCTGGTGCCCACGGGTAGTTACCCCCATTCTACCTGTACTGGGGCGCACCTAGGGTGCACACTGGGTGTCCGGGAGCACTATAGTTTTTAGAGGCGTTTGATTGGCTGAGAGCGGGTGGGCCCGTCTTTTCACTGTTAGCCGCGCGAATTTTGGCCAAGCAGAGCAAACCAATAGGCCTAGTTTGCATCAGTTTGACATGGTAAGTATATTTAACACCAAACATGGAGTATAATACAAACTCCTCCTTTTACAAACATGTTGGCAGTTTTAGCAGTATAAAAACCAGTGCTTTACAGACGTGTCGGCAGTGTAAAAAGCCCTCATTTACAGACATGTTAGCAGTATAAAAACCAGTGCTTTACAGACGTGTTGGCAGTGTAAAAAGCCATCCTTTACAGACGTGTTAGCAGTATAAAAACCAGTGCTTTACAGACATGTTGGCAATGTTAGCAGTGTAAAAAGCCCTCCTTTACAGACGTGTTAGTAATGTTTGCAGTGTAAGAACCAGTGCTTTACAGACATGTTTGCAGTGTAAAAAGCAGTGCTTTACAGTGGTGTTGGCAGTGTAAAAAGCCCTCTGTAGACCTGTTGGTAGTGAAAAAAGCAGTGCTTTATAGACATGTTTGCAGTGTAAAAAGCAGTGCTTTACACTAATTACAGACATGTTAGCAGTGTAGAAATCAGTGCTTTACAGACCTGTTAGCAGTGTAAATAGCACTCCTCTACAGACATATTTGCAGTGTAAAAAGCCCTAATTTACAGACATGTTGGCAGTGTAAAAAGCAGTGCTTTACAGATGTGTCAGCAGTGTAAAATGCAGTGCTTTACAGACGTGTCAGCAGTGCTTTACAGACATGTTTACGCTATACAAATCAGTGCTCTACAGACATATTTGCAGTGTAAAAAGCCCTACTTTACAGACATGTTGGCAGTGTAAAAAGCAGTGCTTTACAGACGTGTTGGCAGTGTAAAAAGCAGTGCTTTACAGACGTGTAGGCAGTGTAAAAAGCAGTGCTTTACAGACGTGTTGGCATTGTAAAAAGCCCTCCATCACAGCTTGAGTGATGTGACGCTGTGGACAGGAAGCAGACAGCGAGGACGAATGGCAGTCACTGATCGAGGCGACGGACCAGGAAGGGGACGCAGAGATGGCCATGGGCATGCTGGGAGACGCTGCCCTCATGGACAAACTCCGGTCTCGCCTCGACTCCAGCGCTGCTCAGGTCTTGGTCGGCACGCTAGAGGGCGCCGCTCGACTGCGGTCTGTGCTGCGAGTCATCACCAACCTGGTCACTCTGAAGTGGTGAGCTGTGTTGTGTTGTGTGTCAGTGCGTCACATGTGTACCACAGTGTGTATCACAGTATAGGTCTGATGTGAGCTGTGTTGTGTTGTGTGTCAGTGCGTCACGTGTGTACCACAGTGTGTATCACAGTATAGGTCTGACGTGAGCTGTGTTGTGCTGTGTGTCCACAGTGTGTATCACAGTATAGGTCTGATGTGAGATGTGTTGTGTCAGTGGATCACATGTGTACCACAGTGTGTATCACAGTATAGGTCTGATGTGAGTTGTGTTGTGCTGTGTGTCAGTGCTTCACATGTGTACCACAGTATAGGTCTGATGTGAGCTGTGTTGTGTCGGTGGATCACATGTGTACCACAGTGTGTATCACAGTATAGGTCTGATGTGAGCTGTGTTGTGCTGTGTGTCAGTGCGTCACATGTGTACCACAGTGTGTATCACAGTGTAGGTCTGATGTGAGCTGTGTTGTGTCAGTGGATCACATGTGTACCACAGTGTGTATCACAGTATAGGTCTGATGTGAGCTGTGTTGTGTTGTGTGTCAGTGCATCACATGTGTACCACAGTGTGTACCACAGTATAGGTCTGATGTGAGCTGTGTTGTGTTGTGTGTCAGTGCATCACATGTGTACCACAGTGTGTATCACAGTATAGGTCTGATGTGAGCTGTGTTGTGTTGTGTGTCAGTGCATCACATGTGTACCACAGTGTGTATCTCAGTATAGGTCTGATGTGAGCTGTGTTGTGTCACTTCATCACATGTGTACCACAGTGTGTACCACAGTATACATTTGCATGATATTACTTGTTCATCAATATTCTATTGAATGGCATATTGTTATGACAGGTCTATGCTTAATTATAATTATTTGCTAATATTTTATGCCTCTCCTTTAACTCTTTCATCCCTGCAGCACGGTTTTCCGGTTGACAGGATTTTTACCCTTCATTCCTGGAGGCCGGAAAACCGTGCAGCAGAGAATTCCCCCTTTCCTTCCTGCAGCCCGGAAAATCGGTTCTCGCGGTACGCGCTTTGAACTTCCCGCGAGTCGCGTCATCAGTGCGCGTCATCTATCCTTGACCGGGTCACTAGCGGGGCAGTGTTTATGAGTGGAATGGATGCCAGACACCCCCTTCCCCCTCCCTAGGCCGTGGGAAAGTGGGCACCGCTACATTCTTGCTGATGTGCTGTATAGACACACGGACACAGAAAAACGGAATGTGTAGAAAGTTCGGATTGTGACCAGTTTTCTGATGATGAGTTTCACAACGCTCTAACAGATAATGATTTCGATCTGTTTCAAATGAATGACAAGGAGAGAGTGCAATTAGCTGTTGCTACAGAAGTACAGATAGCAGGTGATGAAAAGTTAAAAAAGTAAGAAGTGTGAAAATTGTGGTGTATACTTGTGCAGTAACTGGCATGACTGTTTCAAGGTATATCACACACGTGTCACCTTTGTGTGGCATATTACGTGATGATTGTGACATGGACATGCGTATTTAGAGACAGTATCGTTTCTGAATAGTTTTTGTTCAAGAATTGTGTAGATAATGATCTGATTCTGGCTCAGTGACTGCTAGTGTAGTGAAAGGCATATATTCTCTTTGAGACAAAGTTCAAATCATTCATGTGATAAGGACAATAGTAGTGACAATTGTGACAGTTTTTCATGGATATGACTAGCAGTGTGGCACTGAGATACATATGAGGCACTACTCGGTGAGTACCTGCATGATGTGCATACTCTGCAAGCAAAACACTGTCCTGCATGTAGTACGTAGTTGTATGCATTGTGTTTGACCCCAAAGTCACCTGTTTTACACCTGAGTGTCACCAGAGATGTCACCCTATAGTGTCAACAGGGTCTCAGACAACTTCTCACATCAATTCTGAACACAACAGTATATGACAATCTTAGTGTACTGTAATGAGCCGCGTTACCGTAAGACTCCAAAATAAGTACCCTGCTTCATACTTTCTTTCTGTTCTCTAAATCCAGGAATGAAGGGAATATGCGAATGGTAGGGATCTCAGAACAAGGGGGAGTAATGGTTCATAAAAATAGGAACGAAAGAGTTAAATGTGAGTATTGCATGTGCATGGGGGTGATGATTTCAGTTGCAGTTTACTCATAAGTTAGCATTTAAGTTTGTTTTTTTAATGTCTACTGCTGGGGTTGCTATGTACACACACACACACACACACACACACACATGTGATGCATGCAGTGAAGTATCACATGTCATCACCATCACCAGGGTGATGGGATTATAATGTCTGATGTGGTGTGATGTGATGTGGTGTGGTGTAATATGGTGTGATATGATGTGTGTAATGTGCAGTGAAGTATCACATATCACCTTCAGCAGGGTGATGGGATTATAAAGTGTGATGTGGTGTGGTGTGATGTGGTGTGGTGTAATGTGGTGTGATGCGATGTGTGTAATGTGCAGTGAGGTGACACAGATCATCACCTTCAGCAGGGTGATGGGATTATAAAGTGTGATGTGGTGTGGTGTGATGTGGTGTGGTGTGGTGTAATGTGGTGTGATGTGATGTGTGTAATGTGCAGTGAAGTATCACACATCACCTTCAGCAGGGTGAT